>NC_056726.1:1523855629-1524008129 GCF_019279795.1 Protopterus annectens
AAGATATTTTGCATTCTGATTTGGGATACACAGTGCATATGTAGTATGTAAATGACAGTTTACAATACTAAATGCACATTTGCTTAGTGTAAAATACATTATAAATATGACACTCCCACAATGTAATACTATTCTGTTCTCCTGCTTTTATGGACAGAATAATGCATTCTTCTGTGTTATACTATACTAAAGTATGCGTGCAGTAAAACCTACATTCTGTCAGGTGTTGCTGCAAAGTAAAATTGTTTTGTACTGTTGTCAGCAAAAATATACAGCTGGATAATTGGTAATCTCATAATCCATTTATGTCTTCCTGTTTATTGCTGTTTTATGAGTAACTGGTTAGTGTGATAGACAACATGTTTATAATATTGTGTGTAACCACCAAACAATGTCCCCATGACAGATCCTGTTTTTACAGTTTATCTGCATTGCTTGTACAATGAATAGTGATGGTAGGTCTGTAAAGTTAGAGCAAGTAGGACCATGATGGAAACAGTAATACCCTGTTTCGCTCCAAAAACCACAATATCCAGCATATTAGACCATACACAGTAACACAAAGGAGATAAAGTTTTACTGATCACAAGCAATTCATCTCTTGATAGTTTGATGTAGCAGTTGTAAATACCGTGTATTAACTTGTGTGCCTGCCCTCTTGCCTGTAGCATTTCCAAAACGTTTGTGAGAACTGAGATATAACTATGTAGCAGTGTGTCTCGACATAATATCAATGTCAACATCTATTTTTGACAGGGAGCTTCTGGAATGAGCAGTTTTACTGTCTGGCAACCAGGACCACAGGTCAGTTCTGTTTTACTTTCTTGTATTTTAGCTTTTTGATAACTTTTCCTATAACTTTTGAAATAATTGTCATACAAAATTATTGCATCTAAGTGGGATGGGGGGTGCAGAGTCTGTGTAGAAAGCAGATAATATAACATTCAAAGTGTTGGGAAACATTAACTTGGGGCCATAATAAATGCCACTAGGAGTTTGCCACCCAAATGATATAACTCATATACAGCATTCCCAGGCCAACTGTTCAAGGGTGACTTGAACACTGCAGTTGGAGATGCCTAACAGAAAGTGATAAACAATTCCAGATTTAATGCACTCTGTACATGAAATACCCAATTCTTAAGACTGGAGGAGACAGGTGGCAAAGTAAAAAAATAATTCTTATTTCTTCTTTTTAAGCAGTAGAATGAAAATATTAGCCCATGTGACAAATTGCAAATTTTAAAACATTTATATATCCAAATGATTTCCTCACTAAGAAGTCTCTACAAAATGGAATAAAGACCCAAATCTATGAACCATTCTCTCTATGATAAACAATGAATTCATGAAATTTACCTGGTAAATGTTTATTTTATCCTGTTCAGTCTCATAATAGCTGTTGTATTGCAAATGCAACACCTTATTCTATGTGGGGCCTAATTAATGTAATATACAGTAGAAGGAACACTTTCTCGCTTCCACCGATGATGGAAGGATAAATAACCTTCATGATAGTAAAACATTTCCTCATGACTGTGTGATAATGAACTTCAAATCTCAGAGTATAATATGTTATTATCATGTGGTCTTTAACAAAACTGGCCTCAGGAAAGATGATTTAATTGGTTGTGAAGGGGTATTTGTTATTATCTTGACCAAAATGTTGAGCGTTTTAATTAAAAATACCTTCTAGGTCTCTGTCAATTTTTTATAAAGGAGATCTACATAATTTTGCAGAACTACTACTCAGCACCGTACTCTTATCTGTTTTAACCTCAGCCTATGTCTTAACTTCTTTTGAACACCAAACTTATTTTCAATTTCATTATCCCACCAAACAAACAGCCACACACAGCCACACCTTCACCCATAATAATATAAATATCTTATCCACACCTACATACTTACTAGCAAAGTACCACAGACTGGCACACATTAAATACAATAGCCTATTACCTAAGAAAGCTCAGTATCAAACTAATAACATACATTATATTTTGCTTAAACTAAAAAATAATTCCTTACAAGATGGAGACATCCATCCTAATCCAGGCCCAGCCAATATCCTTTCTACTGAATCTCTAACCATTAAACCCTCTATCCCACACACCCAAAACAAACACCCTAATGCACTCCTTATAGCACACCTCAATATTCAGAGTGTTAATAACAAAGTTCCCCATCTCCATGCTCTCTTGGATGTACACTCCTTTGACATTCTATGTTTAACAGAGACATGGCTAAAACCAGCGACCCAGGATAATGAAATCCTCCCATTAGGATACAGTATACTGCGACTAGACCGTTCAAAGAGAAGGGGAGGGGGAGTAGCAATTCTTTTCAAGGATGGATTACAAGTCACCTCTTTACCTTATAACCTGCCAAAAGACAGTAATGCAGAAGTTCTTATTTCTAAAGTACAACTTAATTCTAATAAATCCTTGTACATCTTTTGCATCTACCTACCTCCTGGAAACAATGTCTCTAAACTTGAAGACATACTTAATTTGGTATCATCAATCTTCCCACAAGAAACTATAATCCTTGGTGACTTTAATATTGACTAGAGATGCATTGGTACTGACCATCCTAATTCTCATATTAACCTTCATGGTTTCTCACAGACCATCACCTCCCCAACTAGAATTAACAAACCTATCAAAAAAGAGAGCACCTTGGATTGGATCCTTATTAGTAACCAACATCCAACCTTACAAAGTAGGTGTCCTCCCTGATGATGTAAGTGACCACTCTTTGACCTACATAATCAGGCAAAAGATTGATATCTCACACCAAGCATCTGGAATAGATTGCCCATACATGTCAAGCAGAGTGCCTCTTTGGACCTCTTCAAGAGGAACCTTGACGATTGGATGGAAGAAAGGAAATTCACCCCAGGGATCACGTCAGTCGCCCTGCTAGACAGGGGTCCAGGAAAGTAAATAATGTGGGAAGAAATAGCCAGGGAATTGTTATGGCTAGGCTTGTATAGGCCCTAGGGCTGATAGCCTAGTACCAACCTATGAACCTATGAACCTATATAGGACTATACGGTCAAACAAACAGTTTAACCAAAGGTTATTCCAAACTGAACTTAGCTCTTGTGATTGGTCTCCCCTAAAAACCCTCCCTCTTGAAGAGGCTGTTAAACACTTTAACTCTACCTTCTTAAATATCCTTGACTAATATGCACCAAAGTGTACTATCAGAACTAGGTCAAAACCAGCCCCATGGCTCTCTAAAGACACCAGGCAAAAAATGTTACTTAGAAATAAAGCCTGGACTAGGTGGAGAACTACAAAAAACTTAACAGATCAACAAATATTTAAACAAATGAGAAATATGACAAAAAAGCTATACTTTCAGACAAAAAAAACTTTTACTGTAAAATGCAGCAAACACACCTAAACAATCCCCAGAAATTCTGGGCAAGTATCAATAGTCTGTTACACCCAGGTCACTGCAGCACACCAACCCCAACTGGTGGTAATCATGAGACTCCCAACCAAACTGCTAATGCCTTTAATACCATTTTTACCGAAGCCATCCAATCTCTAGCCAGCCAGCTAAACCCTGACAGCTCTAGCCTTCCTAACCCCATTTCTAGCTCTCTTCCTACCTTCATATTTCAACCCATCTCTACTCATTTCATCTACAAACTCATTCTAAAACTTAAGCCTTGTACGCCTTCTGCTGACCAGATTCCAGCACAATATCTCCAAAAAGCAGCTAAAGCAGTAGCTTATCCAATATCAATCCTAATAAATAGAACCATTAATGAGGGAACCATCCCAATCATCTGGAAAGTCTCACACATTATCCCCCCTACATAAAGGTGGTAACTCCAATGAATATTCCAACTTTCGACCTATAGCCCTACTATCCCCATTAGCAGAAATAATGGAAAAATGTATTCATCATCAGCTTCTAGACCACTTACTACAACACAACTTACTTGCACAAAGCCAACATGGCTTTAGACCATACCATAGTACCACTACAGCCCTCTTATCTTTCACTGATACTATTAACAGAAATCGCAATAATAATCCTCTCTCTTCAGCTCTATTTAGTGATCTATCAAAAGCTTTTGATATGGTTAACCACACATTGCTTATAAACATTCTTAAATCACTTTCTCTCGATACTCTAGCTGTACAATGGTTCAGCTCCTACCTAAGCAACCGACAGCAAGCTGTTATGTGGGAAAATAATCTATCATCCCTCCTGCCAGTTACACTAGGTGTTCCCCAGGGCTCTATTCTTGGTTCTCTATTATTCTCTATTTTTATTAATGATCTTTGTAAAGCTACTCCTCATACAACCTGTATACAATATGCAGATGATTCCACAATAATCTGCACAGCCAAATCTTGATCAGAACTACAGTCCCTAACTCAGAAAATGTTTAACACAGTAGAGTCATGGTTCTTAAAACAATGCCTCCTCCTGAATCCTAAAAAAACTAAGCTCCTGCTCTTTACCCCTACCCGGAAGCATATACCTATAGATGTCTCTGTTACTTCTAACAATGGTACCCTCATATCGCCTGATGCTACAACCAAGCTCCTAGGAATTACTATAGACAACAACCTCAACTTCGACTCCCATATTAATAACACTATAAAAACAGTCAACAGAAAAATGGGCTCCCTATATAGAGTCAAATCCTTCCTCACTCCTATAGCAAGATCTACTATTGCCCAGTCCCATCTAATCTCAACACTTCTTTATGCCTCACCAATCTATGCTAATCTGCCAAAACATAATTGTCTCAAACTAGTTACATCCTATAATAATATTGCAAGATTTGCCACTGGTGATCCCTATAGAACCCATCACTGTGAGAATCTAAAACAACTAGGATGGCTTGAACTACAAAATTAGCTTCAATATAGGTTCATAGGTTCATACTAGACTATCTGCCCTGGGGCATTTATAAGCCTAGCCCGATTGTGTTTGGCTTACGCCACCCCTTGATTTGAGTATACTGTGCCCTTTTTAAAGTTTAGTTTACTGTGCCTCTGTCTAATAGTGACACGGAAGTAATCCCCGGGACAAACCTACGATCCCTCATCCACTCATCAAGATTCTTCTTGAAGAGAGTCAGTGAGGTGCTCTGCCTAACATGAATTGGAATTCTATTGCAGAGCGAAGGGAGCCTCTGGGTTATGAATCTGTCCCTCCAGCATGTTCTATTTATTTCTGTGCTGAAGTTTTTATTTCTGTGCTTATCATTGCACATAAGATCCTCTGCCACCCGAATAATACTCCTATACTTTCAAACATCATTACCCAATATAAAAATCTTACTAACTTACGATCATCAAATGAATTGTTAGTTAACATTAGTAAGTCAAACAACTTGGCAGGTGATTCTCTGTCCTCAAACACTACTGGGAGAACCTGGAACCTTCTACCTACTGTCCTCACTTCTCTTCCTTCTCTACCGTCTTCAAACAAAAACTGAAAATATTCCTCAGAACAAAATGGCTATGCCCTTGCAACAGCCCTGACTAGCTGATTAACTCGACTATTTCCCTCTATGTTCCCTCTGACACTATTGTTCTTATTTCATTTGTAAGTTGAACTGTTTATCTGTAATCTACTATGATTGACTCTTTATAAATGTTGTATTCTATATAGTATTTTAACCATTGTCTTCTATATTTTTGTAATTAGTTATTTACCAGTGTGTTTTATATTTTTGTAAATAATTACTAACCAGTGTGTAGTAAAATGTATTTCGGTATTTTTTCTATGTAAACTTTATTTTATTCTACACTATTTTACTTTTTTTATTTGTTATTGTCCTGGAGCTTTTCTCCCCGGGCCTCTACTGAAAATGGACATATATCCAGTTAGACTAGCCCGGTTAACTAATGTAAAATAAATAAATACAAATAAACATTTTTCATTGCGATTTCTGACAGCAATACCATTTTATTTATTATTTACTGACATTTATTTACCATGAACGTCTGAATGGGTATAAACACCCATTTTGAGCTGAGACCTAGTCTTAGTATCATCTGCATTTTTGTGCAGCCACACTCTACTTCCACCTTCTTC
The DNA here is from genome assembly GCF_019279795.1 of Protopterus annectens. Classification (NCBI taxonomy): domain Eukaryota; kingdom Metazoa; phylum Chordata; order Ceratodontiformes; family Protopteridae; genus Protopterus; species Protopterus annectens. The sequence goes on from NC_056726.1 coordinate 1,523,861,705, forward strand.
ACGTCTAGGAAATGTAGTTATAAACAGACTACATAAGACAGGGGTCCAAAAAGCAGACCTGCAGGATTCCAGCATTAACATTTTTTCATCAGAAGACGTATCCACAGCCTTAACCTTATATACCCCATCAGATAAGTAATGTACACTCCACTTTGTAATGCATTTGTTAATTTACAGTGTCTTCATAACATCCCAGATGTTACTGTAAGGTATAGTATGAAAAGCGTTTGTAAGGTCAAAATTCATAACATCTGCTGGAAGAGTGAACTCAGAAGACTTAAGAGCAATTTTGTAAAAATTAACCAAATTAATTAGAATCTGCCCAATATATATCTACACTGTGTGATATCAAGCAGGTATCTGTAAGAGATTTATTTATTATTGCTTATTTATTGACATTTGGTAACCAGGAAAGTCCACTGGTTCAGAAACCCATTTTCAGTGGCAGTCCGGGGAGAAAAGCTCCAAGAATGATTACAAGAAATGGTATCACATTAATCCAAGGAACATCAGTAACAGTTATAATTATACATCATAGTACATACAGAGTATCCAAGGAACATCAGTTACATTTACAAAGAAATAGTACAGTATAACAGCATGTCAGAAGGTATTTACAGAGTATAAAGGTAGTTACAATATAGATATGACAAGCATTTAAAAGGCGTGAATTTACAACATTCATATCTCTTGGTTATTTTTTTTTACGGCTACTTATTAGTAAATACGTTAAGCTTCTAGAGCAGTCCAGAATAGCCTTTACAAGAATAAAATCTGTAGCTAAAAGCAAAACTAAACACAGGGACAATAACATAGGTGGGTGGAAACTAAGGGACACTAGTGACAGTAATCTACCTATGGTAGTTTAGGCCAGTAGTTGCATGAACACATTTGATTATTGAGGTAATGGGATGATAGTACAGTTCTGAATGCTTTTAAGGAGTCTAGTAATGGAAGAGAGCAGTGTATCCCATGCTTTGCAATGGTGAAGGAATAAAGGCTTTGTCCTGCACGTTTGTTGGGCTTTGACATATTTAGGAGCTGTTTACTTGAAGATCTAAGATTTCATTTTGGGGTGTATGTTTGTAGGATGGTTTGAAGATGGGCAATAGTTATGGTTATATGGTAGTTTGTGGGTGAGTGTTAGTTGAGAGTAGTGTAGATGGTGAGACAACTCGAGCCAGTTTAAGCTTTTTAAGGCTTGGTAATGATGGGTCCGATTTGGCATGTCGGAGGCAGAGTTTGTTATATTATAGTAAGTATGACTATAATTTGTTCTTGAGAGTTGTGTGTAGGTTAGTGAAAATGGGGTTACCATAAAGACAGTAGAGAAGAGAAGTGTGTTGGCCAACTTTAACTTGGTGGACATGTCCATAAAAAGTTTATGCCTGTAGAGCTTACCAAGTTTAAAATGGGCTTTCATGATTATATTATGAATATGATTTTCAAAGGAATGTTTGTCATCAATTGTGATCCCAGAAGATTTGATGAATTTACTAGTTCAATTTCAGAATTGTTTTGTGAGAAAGTCTTAAAGTCCTGAGTTAGAGGTTTGGATGAAAATATCAAGGGGGGTTTGATTTTTTTGGGATGAGTAGAAGCTGAGCATCATTTAGCCAGGATTCAATAGAAGTGAAGGGTTTTTGTGTTAGATGTTGAAGATCCAGCAGGATGCTGGCAGAAGTGATGATCACAACATCGTCAGCATATTGGATGAGGGTAGTAAGATGGGAAGCTTTATGGAGGTTATTGAGGAAAATGTTAACTAGCATTGGCCCAAGAATGAACCCCTGTGGAACTCTTGTCTTGTTTATGAGATATTTGGATTGCTTGTTTTGCCATTTTACAGATTGTTTCCTGTCAGAAACATAGTTGGAAAACCAAGCCAGTGCATATGGGGAGCAATTTAAGGACTTAAGTTGTAATAGTAGTTTAGGGTGTGATAATGTATCGAAAGCCTTAGATAGCTCCAGTAAGATAACTGAGGTTAGTAGACCAGTGTCCAAGGCTTTGTTAACAGTATTGGTGAATTAAAGTAAGGCTGTGGTAGTGCTGTGTGCAGGGCGGAAGCCATGTTGAGTGGGGGCAAGTAAGTTATTGTTGGTGAGATATTTTAACAGTTGAGTATGTATACACTTTTCTAGGATTTTATATAGAGGAGAGAGTATAGAGATGAGCCAGTAATTAGAGAGATCACTAGTGTTACCACCTTTATGCAGTGGAGTTACAATGGAGTTTTTCCAGAGTTGTGGAATGCATGATTCAGAGATGGATCGATTGATGAGAATGCTGACAAGGTATGCTATAGCATCTGCAGCGAGTTTTAGGTATTCTGCTGGGAGTCTATCAGCATAGGGGGAACATGGCTTTAGTTTAGTTAGCAGTTTAAGCACTAGGCACAGGTTGTATAGTAAAAGTAGAGGTGTGTGGGCTACTATCTGAGTTGCTATTTACAGAGGGGCAGTATATGTTTCACTTAAGAGATGAGAGATTTGTGTTGCTTTTTAAATTATTAGAGGTGAAGTTTGTTTTAATATAGAGAGACTGTTAACAAGTTTTTGAAAGGTTTCAATGAAGTGGGTGTTAAAGGCTTGGGCAATTTCTAGTGGGTCTTTCTCAGGAGATGGTGTATGATTTTGTTGGATTCCAGGATTGAGGGATGAGGAAACAGATTTTCAGAATTTTTAGGAGTTGTTGTTTTGGGAGTCTAGTTGAATGGCAAAGTCATTTATTTTGTTGGTACTAACTAGCTTTTTAGCACTGTTACAGAGTTGTTTGTATTTTATTTCATTTTGTGAAGTTCTATTTTTACACCATTCATCCCATGCTCTGTCCATAGTAATGAAAATCTATTTAATATGTTTTTTTAGCCAAGGGGTATGGTTTATGCTTAATTCTTTTAGTTCACATAGGGGCGAGATTGTTGAGAGGACAAAGAAAGCCGTTATTGAAGGACTTTACTGCTTCATCCAGCAGAAGTATTTTAGTTGGGTACCAGTTGTAGACATTTAAAGTGTCTATAAATACCTTTTGAATGAAATGGGTAATATTTCTAGACATTTTATACAGGTGGGCTTTTGCTGTTTGCATGTGGGTTTGATGGGTGAAAGCAGGTACGCTGGTTGCTAGAGATACCTGGGAGGGTTCCAGTGTCGATGTATTTGTGAGGGTGTGAGATGAGAATCTAGTCAAGGGTAGTCTCAGTTTGTTTACTATATGTGTGGGGACTGTGATGAGTTGGATAAACCTGTACAATTTTGTACTACTTGATGGGTAGTTAGAGGTGAGAGTTTGCCAATTTATGTTGGTATCAACCAGAATAATGATTTTGTTTGAGAAGTTTTAGGTTGGCCAGGAGAGAAAATCTTCTAAAATAGGTATGTTTTAACCTGGGAGAATCTATAGGACTACAATACATATTTGTTTTCTTTTGTTAATGTGGAGCATTGCTGGTAATAGTTCTATGTTTCCAAAGATTGGAACAAGTTTGGAAAGTTGTGGAGTCGCAGTAAATTAACGCAATGCCACCACCTTTTTTGTGGAGACGGTCATTTCTAAGTATGTTGTACCCTGGAGGGATTATTTCAGTATCAGATATATGTGGTTTCAGACATGTTTTCCATGATGGAAAACAAAAACATTTGTGTTCTTTTGAATGCTTTATTAAAAAAAAAAAAATTATCAGGCTGATAATGCAGTAATTGTTAAATACACCTGATTTCCCCTTGTGGGCATAGGAATGATAACCACTAGCTTCCAAATTTCTGGAAAATACCATCACTTTAAACTTAATTGAAACACATATGTCAAACGAAGAGTTAACTTTGACAGAACGTTTTGTGAAAATACCTATTAAGTCCATCTGGTCCAGCTACAGTATTTTTCCTGGTTGCCTTGATAGTGTCAGACATCCCATACCTTGTAATATGTGAGCATTCCTCCTGTTGTCAGACATCCCATACCTTGTAATATGTGGGCATTCCTCCTGTTGTCAGACATCCCATACCTTGTAATATGTGGGCATTCCTCCTGTTGTCAGACATCCCATACCTTGTAATATGTGGGCATTCCTCCTGTTGTCAGACATCCCATACCTTGTAATATGTGGGCATTCCTCCTGTTGTCAGACATCCCATACCTTGTAATATGTGGGCATTCCTCCTGTTGTCAGACATCCCATACCTTGTAATATGTGGGCATTCCTCCTGTTGTCAGACATCCCATACCTTGTAATATGTGGGCATTCCTCCTGTTGTCAGACATCCCATACCTTGTAATATGTGGGCATTCCTCCTGTTGTCAGACATCCCATACCTTGTAATATGTGGGCATTCCTCCTGTTGTCAGACATCCCATACCTTGTAATATGTGGGCATTCCTCCTGTTGTCAGACATCCCATACCTTGTAATATGTGGGCATTCCTCCTGTTGTCAGACATCCCATACCTTGTAATATGTGGGCATTCCTCCTGTTGTCAGACATCCCATACCTTGTAATATGTGGGCATTCCTCCTGTTGTCAGACATCCCATACCTTGTAATATGTGGGCATTCCTCCTGTTGTCAGACATCCCATACCTTGTAATATGTGGGCATTCCTCCTGTTGTCAGACATCCCATACCTTGTAATATGTGGGCATTCCTCCTGTTGTCAGACATCCCATACCTTGTAATATGTGGGCATTCCTCCTGTTGTCAGACATCCCATACCTTGTAATATGTGGGCATTCCTCCTGTTGTCAGACATCCCATACCTTGTAATATGTGGGCATTCCTCCTGTTGTCAGACATCCCATACCTTGTAATATGTGGGCATTCCTCCTGTTGTCAGACATCCCATACCTTGTAATATGTGGGCATTCCTCCTGTTGTCAGACATCCCATACCTTGTAATATGTGGGCATTCCTCCTGTTGTCAGACATCCCATACCTTGTAATATGTGGGCATTCCTCCTGTTGTCAGACATCCCATACCTTGTAATATGTGGGCATTCCTCCTGTTGTCAGACATCCCATACCTTGTAATATGTGGGCATTCCTCCTGTTGTCAGACATCCCATACCTTGTAATATGTGGGCATTCCTCCTGTTGTCAGACATCCCATACCTTGTAATATGTGGGCATTCCTCCTGTTGTCAGACATCCCATACCTTGTAATATGTGGGCATTCCTCTTGTTGTCAGACATCCCATACCTTGTAATATGTGGGCATTCCTCCTGTTGTCAGACATCCCATACCTTGTAATATGTGGGCATTCCTCCTGTTGTCAGACATCCCATACCTTGTAATATGTGGGCATTCCTCCTGTTGTCAGACATCCCATACCTTGTAATATGTGGGCATTCCTCCTGTTGTCAGACATCCCATACCTTGTAATATGTGGGCATTCCTCCTGTTGTCAGACATCCCATACCTTGTAATATGTGGGCATTCCTCCTGTTGTCAGACATCCCATACCTTGTAATATGTGGGCATTCCTCCTGTTGTCAGACATCCCATACCTTGTAATATGTGGGCATTCCTACTGTTGTCAGACATCCCATACCTTGTAATATGTGGGCATTCCTCCTGTTGTCAGACATCCCATACCTTGTAATATGTGGGCATTCCTCCTGTTGTTTAATGAGCACAAAGGGAGGGAGAGAAAGAATCCCAAAGCATATTAGCTGCAGAATTTTAAACACTTACCTACTGATGAATATGTTTATATGGGTCCCCCATGGTTGGTGGAAATAAACCCGGACTGAGTGCATTTCATTCAGATTACACTGACCAAATGAAATGTGGTTCAAGCAGAATTAGTTGAAGTTCAGTAGTGTTAGAGATTACTGAATCATTTTTCAATTTCTCTGGTATTGTACAGTTTCAAAATAAGTGTTGGTATATTTAAGTTAGGAGGTCCATGAGAGGATACAGTCTCTCACATGGAGAGGGGTGTAGGGAGACTTGTGCCTGCAAAAATATGTATTTTCTCCGAAGTCCCTTACTTCAGTAATTCTATTCTTTGATATATTTTACATGGGAGAACAGAATTATGAAGTTTACATCCGTGAATTACCATGACGTCATATATACACCCATATACATATATGAGAAACAGATCCATGTAGTGAGGTGCAGTAGTTTTCCAGAGTCAGAGGGCAAAATGTCTCTCATCCTTAGGGAAAAACATTAAATCACTGGGAAACATGGTACTTTGTGAGCAAAGAAGTTGCTGGCTGAGAATCAGGAAAAAAAACAGAAATTATGCACAAGATCTGAAGAAACTTCAGAGCAATGAAGCGACTTGGCACTTCTTTCTTGAAAATAAAATATGTTAAATAGATGGGTGCTTTCACTCTTAATTCTGTTTCATCAAATATAGCCCCAGTTTATGCTTTAGCACATAATTTACCTGCTCTACATATCTATGCCATATTGGTAGTTAATATGTTAAAGCTAATATTGCTGCATTCTTATCCAATGCAACTGGTGCTAAAAACAAAGCAATTTATATAACTCCTGTCACTGACTAAGTACAGCCACTGGTATTCAGAGATATATAAAGTGCATTGTTTTAGCACTAGCCATTGTATTCTTTTGTAACTGAGAAGTATTGCTTCAACTTCCTTAAAAATATCTTCTTTATGTAAATGAATCAATTGCACTTATCAGTGCCATGAGTACATGTTTCTGTATATCACAATATGTGGTGTACACGGCAGTTTGTTGTTCATTTTTGATGTTTTTATGTAGGCTAGACAATCAGGAGATTGAAAGAATAGTTGAATACGGCTGTGCAATTACACAGATATTTCTAATGCCCTGTATAAACATTACAAAGTATGTGCCAGTTTTAAAAAGATTTATTCAGTCTAATTGATTTTACTTGTTCTAATTTGAGGGGTGGTAGTGGAGAGGATTATTTAGAATATCGGGAGTACAAATGGCAAATAGTCTTAACTGCAAATTACAATTTTTGTTTGAATTTCTTAGTTAATTTTAAGTGTAATTTAAAAAGGGTGAGTACTTTAAAATGTGATTTTTAATGTTTTTTTTTTTATCAGGTGATTTATATATATTTTAAATGGTTGCAAGATTATTTTACAGCAGTCTGATGAAGTCTCTGTGTGTGATGTATTTTAGGACAGAAGTGTTTACTCTGCTCTGAGTTGGACTCTGTTGTATATTTTTATACGTTTTATCTTATTAAAATGTATTAATAACTTGTTCTTGTGCCTGATTTGTTTCTCTACTTCATTTTCTTTTATATTTTTAATTCCGACATAATTTGAATAGTGGTAGTGTAACGGAAAGGATTTATCAAAGGTGAGGTATGTGGTTAGGGTTAGGGCAGGGTTAGGATTAGCAGTCATTAGTAAGGTTGGAAGGGAATTTTTACCTCTAGCCTTAATCCTGCCCCTCACCCTTGAAAAACTCTCTCCATAAAACTAGAACTACCGAAGACATCTCAGACACAAACACACACACCCTGACATATGCACTATACTTAACCATCTCCATGTTTATCATTTTCCTTAACCCTAACCAGCATAAACTTACACAGATACTCCCACTCCCTAACGCTGAATGTCTAAAGATTTTAACATTAGACTCCCAAACCCATGCTTGCCTTACCAAACTCTTACATTTTCAATTAATGCAACAATCAACAGCATTTCACAGTCATTCAATCCATCAACAAGCATCTAATTTGACAGACGGAATGATACCTCCCCAATGTGTGTGTGTGTGTGTGTGTGTGTGTGTGTGTGTGTGTGTGTGTGTGTGTGTGTGTGTGTGTGTGTGTGTTTGTGTGTGTGTGTGTATGTGTGTACAGTTTAGAGTTAGAATGTAGAGTATCAGGTACTAACTACAGTAAGGCCAAACTGGAGATACCATTATTTAGAATGCCAAAGACCAACAATACTGACTGTCCAGCTAAGACCAGCTTCTGCACCCATGGTAACACTTGCTCCTGGAACCAAAGTGGTAGGGTGTTTCAAGATTTGAGTTATTTCACAAGTTTGTCAGTTGTTAGCATTCAGAGTTTCAGTGGTCATTTGCGATTATTGGCTAGTCAAGAATCCAATACTCTATTTTGTAATAATAAGCCATATATATATATATATATATATATATATATATATATATATATATATATATATAGAGAGAGAGAGAGAGAGAGATTATTTTATTTTATTTTATTTTTTTTTTGCAAAATCTTATTTTATTGTGTCAGAAATCACTGAAAACTCATTTAATAGGATCACATTTTATAGAAATGTTCATACAGGGAAAATGTACCTTAAAGTTTTTTTTTTTCACAAGGGTCAAGCCTCCTGCTCCCTGCCATCTGTGGGGCTTTGCACCCACCCCTTTACTAAACTATACTAACTCCATGATTACACATCTGTGCAGGCAACACTAACTCCGTGATCGCACATCTATGGTGACAAGAGAAAAATACATGCACTGAGTCACTGCTTGCTGGTGTGCGACACAAACCACACCTACAGGAATTTCCTGTACACATCTATACTTTTCTGTGAATTGTGACTTCAATTAAAATATTTTACAGTGAATATCTTCATTTGTTTGTGATTCAATGAAGTGAGACTCAATGAAATGCTCTGCAACTATATTTTTTATATATGTATATATATAATAGTCAAGTCCATGCATTGTCCATGCTGGTGTGAATGACCTGAGACGTACCTCCCTGGACTACATGAAAAGAGACATAGAGGAGCTCTCTGAGCGTGTAGCCCAGGCCGGTATGACCCTGACCTTGAGTAGCATCTTACCCTCACCAAGAATGATGCCACAATATGAAGACAAGATGATCAATTTCAACAATTCACTTAAGTATTGGTGTCATTCAAAGGGGATCCAATGCCTGTCATCCTGGGATGACATGCTCGACAAGCCACGATGCTTCGCTAGGGACGGCTTGCACCTGTCACCCCTGGGCTTTCGGATATTGGCAAAGGCTCTTGCTACCCCCATAGTGCCTTTTTTAGGCAAGGCTCAAAAGACAAACCCACCTCCATAGGTATCACAAGGGATAAGAAACTAAGAGTAATGCTACTCAACGCCAGAAGTCTAAACCTCAAGATGCAAGCACTCGAAACTATCCTTAGCATGGAGAACATCGATATCTGTGTAGTAACAGAAACCTGGTTCAAGGCTCCCGAGAGCACCCCAGCACTACCAGGTTATACCTCATACCATGCTTTTCGGCCCCAAAACTTGGACCGAACCACAAAAGGAGGGGGAGTATCAATATTCGTCAAAGATACCCACACCTCCAGGTTGGTGGCACAGCACGAAGCATCAGAGACTATCCATGTGCAACTAACTGTGGGTAAAACTGCCTTCCAGTTTATAGCCTGCTACAGACCACCCTCCCAAACACAGGAACCCCACTCGGCCTTCCTCAGAATACTGGAAAATATGAAGGTCTCTCCAAACACCATTATATTGGGCGACTTCAACTACCCAAACATAGACTGGGAGCATTAATCTAGCTCCAGCACTCCCACAAGAGGGGAAAACATACTTGACCTGATCATCACCAACATGGGGACACTATGCTCCAGACCAGATGTGTATCGCTCACTGGTAAGATCAGACCATAAACTAATCTCACTGTATATTCACATCCCGACCCCACCCCCTGCCCAGAAAACCACAGTGAAAAACTTCTCTAAAGCAAATTTCACATGCCTTAAAACCGAGGCGAAATCCTTCAAAGCCCCCGGGCCTGTGGAAAATATGGCCCAGACTGCAGAATCCTTTATAAATGCATTCTATGAACACCTTCAAGAATGCATGGATCATGCAATCCCAAATAAAACCAAGACCCAATCCTCCAAAGGCAGACATCCTGTCTGCTGGACCCCAGCCATAAACAAACTATACAATAGAAGGAGGAAGCTACTACATGATAGAGCAAAATCCCAAAAAGGGAAGGCATCTCTGATCAGTATTAGCAAAAAACTACGGGCACTCATAAAATCGTCTAAGGCCAGCTTCGAGAGAAAAATTGCGCAGGACACTAAGGATAATCACAAGGCTTTCTTTAGTTATGTTAGGAACCTGGCTGGGAATTCCCAGATATGCTCAGAATTAGTCCAAAATGACAAAAAATACACCGAGCCCACAGACATTGCCAACATCCTAGCTGACAGGTTTAGTGCAAACTCCCCATCCCCCCTCCCCACCAAAAGGGCAAATATCTATCACAACAGAGTGCTGCCCCCTGACATCTCAGATGCTCAGGTAAGAGCCGCCCTCTGCAAAGCAAAAAACACAGCATCAATGGGACCAGATGGTGTCCCGGGCTGTGTCCTACATGAACTCCAAGAAGAGCTAAACCCAAACATAAAACTACTGTTCAGTCTTAGCCTTACTACAGGATATGTACCCAAAGAGTTGCATACAGCAACAGTGGTCCCTCTCCACAAAGGTGGTCCCTCAATGGATCCTGGAAACTATCGCCCCATAAGCCTGACTAGCTTGGTCTGCAAAGCTATGGAAAGGATCATCATGGACCTCATAAATAAAGATATTGGAGACCTACAGACACAGGATCCTACCCAGTTTGGCTTTGTTAAGGGCAGATCCTGCCTCTTAAACCTGGTCAATTTCTTTGAAACAGTCACCAAGATCATTGACGAGGGGAAGGTGGTCTACACAGCCTACCTGGACCTCGCAAAAGCCTTCGATACAATACCCCACTCGGGCATTATAGATAAGCTCACCAGCTTAAATATAAACCCCTATGTCACTAGATGGGTTGCAAACTGGCTCAAGGACAGAACCCACATGGTTAGAATTGCTGGAGCCATGTCAGACTCCAAACCAGTTACAAGTGGCATCCCACAAGGCTCAGTCCTGGGACCTCTCTTGTTCGGTATATATTTCTCGGCGGTACAGGCCAACACGGAAGGACTGTGGCTGACCAAGTTCGCAGATGACTGCAAACTGGGCACCATAATCAACTCTCCAGCCGACACAAGCATCCTCCAAAAGGGCCTCATAGAAACAGACAACTGGTGCCAGAGCCATGGACTCAAGCTAAACGCCAAAAAGTGTATAGTCATCCCCTTTGGCAAAAACAAAGTGCCCACAAATTACCACATAGGTGGTAATCCGTTAAGTACAGAAAAAGACATTGGGGACCTGGGGACCCAAGTTGATAGCAATCTCTCATTTGACAACCACGTGGCCAAAGTGGTTAGAAAAACATTTTATATAGCCGACCTAATCATGAAGGGATTCACATCTAGATCAGGGGAGGTCATCGTGCCTCTTTACTCATCCCTCATCAGGCCCATAATTGAGTACAATGCCCCTTTTGGGATGTACCTTTCCATACACCTGCAGCAACTGGAAAGACCCCAAAAGTACCTCACCAAGAGGATCAAAGGGCTCAAACAGATGCCATATGCTGCCCATTTAAAGAAACTCCAGCTCTACTCAGTGGCATACCGCCTGCTCAGAGGCGATCTGTGCCTGACGTATAAAGCCATGTCCAACCCAGAATTAATGGACATGCTGCACCTCAGAAAATCCAAATCCCATCAAGCTACGCGCTCGAGACACTTGAACCTCAGCACGGAAATAAATAGAACATGCTGGAGGGACAGATTCATAACCCAGAGGCTCCCTTCACTCTGGAATAAAATCCCAGTCCAGGTTAGGCAGAGTCCCTCATTGACTCTCTTCAAGAGGAATCTTGATGAGTGGATGGGAGATCATAGGTTTACCCCAGCTATCACTTCTGTGTCACTGTTAGACAGAGGCACAGTATACTAACCTCAAAAAAAGGCATAGCAAAATGAATTTAAAATGGGTGGCGAAAGCCAAACACACTCTGGCTAGGCTTATAAATGCCCTAGGGCAGATAGCCTAGTATGAACCTATGAACCTATATATATATATATATATATATATATATATATATATATATATATATATATATATATATATATATATATATACACCCATGTGTGTGTACATTTAAACATGTATTAACATGTATAGCTGCCAAATGATCATTTATTTGACAAAATGAATGGCAGGTTTTCTTGTGCAAATGTCCATTTTAATCAATATCCATTTTGATGCAAAATGGTGTCTATTTTGATGAAAGCAAAATCTGAGGGTAATGCTACTCAGTGCTAGAAGTCTAAACCTCAAAATGCACTCACTCGAGGCACTCCTTAAAATGGAGAACATCGACATCTGTGTAGTGACAGAGAGCTGGTTCAAGGCTCCAGAGAGCACCCCTGCATTACCAGGCTATAATTCAGACCACACCTTTCGGCCACCTAACCTGGACCGAAACGCTAAAGGCAGAGACGCGTCCATATTCATTAAGGATATCCACACCTCCAGGCTAGTTGCTCAGCATAATACATCTGAGATTATCCAAGTGCAGCTAACTCTGGGCAAGACCGCAATCCAAATTGTAGCTTGCTACATATCTCCCACCATGCCCCAGGATTCCCACTCCTCATTTCTTGATACACTGGAAAATATTAGGGTACAACCTAACACCCTAATAATGGGCGATTTTAACTACCCCACCATTAACTGGGAAAACTACTCATGTACCAACTCCTGTGCTAAACTTTTTCTGGAATTCATAAAGTTCAACACCTTGAATCAACTTGTCCACACCCTCACCAGGGGCAGCAATATCCTAGACCTGGTCATTACCAACATGTTCCACACCAGAGGTCAATTCCTCGTTGGTCAGATCTGACCACAAGCTAATCACCTTAGACATCCACATCCCGCCCCCACCCCCCCATTAGGGAAACCACCGTAAAAAATTTCTCCAAACCCAACTTCATGCTTCTTAAGACAGAAGTGGCAAACTTCGCAAGACCCATGCTGACGGACAATAGAGGTACGACTGCTGAATCCTATACAAATGCACTTTATAAGCACTTACAGGAGTGCATGGATCATGCAATCCCTAACAGAACCAAGATGCTATTCTCCAAAAAAAGGAAGCCAATCTGGTAGTCTCCTGCCATAAACAAACTCTACAACAGAAGAAATAAACTGTTGCAAAAAAAGAGTAAAATCCCATGATTGGAGGAACTCCCTGGTCAGTCTCACTAAGAAGCTTAGATCCCTCATAAAATCCTCCAAAGCTAGTTACGAAAACAAAATCACCACTGATTCTAAAGACAACCACAAAGCATTCTATAGCTATGTCAAGAATCTCAATGGCAACACTCAGATCTGCTCTGAGTTACAGCACAATGGCACTAAATATACAGAACCAACTGATATTGCCAACATCCTGGCAGATAGGTTCAGTGCTAACTTTACCCCTCTCTCACCCCGTAAAGCACCCATCTCTATACTGGAAGAATGCAAAGTTCCTGTAATCACGGCTGCACAGGTAAAAAACACACTCTCCAAGAACACAGCATCCATGGGACCTGACAACATCCCAGGCTGCGTTCTACATAAACTACAGAATGAACTGGCACCCCACCTAAGTACCATGGTCAATCATAGCCTCACCTCAGGCTTTGTGCCCACTGAACGGTGCACAGCAATGATTATCCCACTCCACAAAGGGGAAGCCACCATGGACCCTGGGAACTACCGCCCCATTAGCCTGATGAACCTGATCTGCAAGGCTATGGAACGTATCATCATGGAACTTATAAACAATGACATTGGTAATCTCCAAATTCTGGACCATACCCAGTTCGGGTTTGTAAAAGGCAGATCATGTCTCCTAAAATTGATAGACTTCTTTGAAGTGGTCACCAAAGCCGTAGATGAGGGTAAGGTGGTTCATAAAGCCTATCTAGATCTCTCCAAGGCTTTCAACATCATCCCCCACTCTGGAATTATAGATAAACTCACTAAACTAGGTAATAAATCCCTATGTCACAAGATGGGTTGCCAACTGGCTCACTGGCAGAACCCACACTGTGAAAGTAGCAGACTCTAAATCCAACTTCAGACCAGTGACAAGTGGAGTAAAGCAGGGGTCAGTCCTGGGTCCTCTCCTGTTTGGTATCTACTTCTCTGAAGTACAGGCTAACACAGAAGGTCTTTGGCTAGCAAAGTTTGCAGATGACTGCAAACTAGGAGCCATAACCAAAACTCCTAATGATATGGACATCCTACAAAAAGGCCTCACTGAGACAGATGCCTGGTGTCAAAGCCATGACCTCAAGCTCAGTGCCAAAAAGTGCATTGTCATCCCCTTTGGTAAAAACTCTGTACCCATGAACTACAACATAGGCGGTAGTATACTTAACACAGGAAGTGTGATAAGAGACCTTGAAACACAGGTGAACAGTAGTCTCTCCTTTGATAATCACATTACCACAGTAGTCAGGAAATCCTTCTACGTGGCACACCTCATCACAAAAGGTTTCTCATCCAGGAAAAAAGAGGTCATTGTCCCCCTCTACTCATCACTCATTAGACCCATTATAGAGTACAACACCCCTTTTGGTATGTACCTCACAAGACATCTATAATAACTGGAAAGGCCGCAGAAATACCTTACAAAGAGGATTACAGGCCTCAAAGAGATGCCCTACGCAGACCGTCTCAAAAAACTCTAGCTTTACTTCATCACATATCGCCTACTCAGGGGCAATGTCTGCCTAACATACAAAGCTATGTCAAACCCAGAGCTGTTGGACATGCTCCACTTAAAGAAATCCCAATCCCTCCACGTAACATACTCTAGGGGACCTAAACCTTGTCACCACAATAAACAGAACATGCTGGAGGGATAGAATCCTGTCCCAGAGACTTCCCATACTCTGGAACAAACTACCTACCTATATCAAACAAAGCTCTTCATTAGCACTCTTCAAGAAAAATCTTGATGATTGGATGGGAGATAGGAAATTCACCCTGGGGATCACTTCTGTGGCTCTGCTCGACAGGGGCACAGGAAAATAATTTTCTTGGGTGGCGAAAGCCAGAGTACCATTTGGCTAGGCTTATATAGGCCCTAGTACCTATCAGTGAACCTATGAACCTAAGATGTAAGTGTGCTTCCAAGTGTTTATGGGTTAGAATTAAACTAAAGGTTTGGTAATGGGATAGGTTTAGTGTTGTGTGTCTGTATATTTCTATGTAGGGGATATCCAAGCTGTCTTGCGTAGTGGTAATATTATGGAAAGTTTTTTTTTCCCTCAGATAAGGTGTAGGCTTAGGGCTAGGGGCAGGGCAAGTGCAGGTTTAGGGTTAGCACCCATTACTAATGTGTTGTGGGGGGTCAGCAAGGTTAGCACCCGTTACTAAGGTGTTGCGGGGGGGGGGTCAGCAGGGTTAGGGTTAGCACCCATTACTAAGGTGTTGCGGGGGGTCAGCATGGTTAGGGTTAACACCCATTACTAACATGTTGTGGGGGGATCAGCAAGGTTAGCACACATTACTAAAGTGTTGCGGGGGGGTCAGCAAGGTTAGCACCCATTACTAAGGTTTTGCGGGGGGTCAGCAGGGTTAAGGTTAGCACCCATTATTAAGGTGTTACAGGGGGTCAGCAGGGTTAGGGTTAGCACTCTTTACTAAGGTGTTGTGGGGGGTCAGCATGGTTAAGGATAGCACCCTTTACTAAGGTGTTGCGGGGGGTCAGCAGGGTTAGGGTTAGCACCCTTTACTAAGGTGTTGCGGGGTGGGGGTCAGCAGGGTTAAGGATAGAACCCATTACTAACGTGTTGCAGGGGGGTCAGCAGGGTTAGGGTTAGCACCCATTACTAACATGTTGCGGGGGGGTCAGCATGGTTAGCACCCATTAATATGGTGTTGTGGGGGGGTCAGCAGGGTTAGCACCCATTACTAAGGTGTTACGGAGGATCAGCAGGGTTAAGATTAGCACCCATTACTAAGGTGTTTCAGGGGGTCAGCAGGGTTAGGGTTAGCACCTTTTACTAAGGTGTTGCGGGGGGTCAGCAGGGTTAAGGTTAGCACCCTTTACTATGGTGTTGGGGGGGTCAGCAGGGTTAGAGATAGCACCCATTACTAAGGTGTTGTGGGGGGTTCAGCAGGGTTAGGGTTAGCACCCTTTACTAAAGTGTTGCGGGGGGGTCAGCAGAGTTAGGGATAGCACCCATTACTAATGTGTTGCGGGGGGTCAGCAGGGTTAGGGTTAGCACCATTTACTAAGGTGTTGTGGGGGGTCAGCAGGGTTAGGGTTAGCAACCATTACTAACATGTTGCAGGGGGTCAGCAGGGTTAGGATTAGCACCCATTACTAAGGTGTTATGGGAGGGTCAGCAGGGTTAGGGTTAGCACCCATTACTAAGGTGTTGTGAGGGGTCAGCAGGGTAAGCACCCATTATTAACGTGCTGTGGAGGGGGTCAGCAGGGTTAGCACCCATTACTAAGGTGCTGTGGGGGGGTCAGCAGGGTTAGGGTTAGCACCCATTACTAACGTGTTGCAGGGGGGGTCAGCAGGGTTAGGGTTAGCACCTTTACTAAGGTGTTGTGGGGGGGTCAGCAGGGTTAGGGTTAGCACCCATTACTAAGGTGCTGCGGGGGGTCAACAGGGTCAGCACGCATTACTAAGGTGTTGCAGGGGGTCAGCAGGGTTAGCACCCATTACTAAGGTGTTGCGGGGGGATCAGCAGGGTTAGGGTTAGCACCCATTACTAAGGTGTTGCGGGGGGGTCAGCAGGGTTAGCACCCATTAGTAACGTGTTGCGGGGGGTTCTGCAGGGTTAGGGTTAGCACCCATTTCTAATGTGTTGCGGGGGGGTCAGCAGGGTTAGCACCCATTAATAAGGTGTTGTGGAGGGTCAGCAGGGTTAGCACCCATTACTAATGTGTTGCAGGGGGTCAGCAGGCTTAGGGTTAGCACCCTTTACTAAGGTGTTGCAGAGGATCAGCAGGTACATACCATTTGCTAATATATTTGTTTCCTTGAAATTAAAACAATTCTCTGTACAGAGCTTTGGTAAAAGCAAAACATATATTTTATGTTGCATACATTTTCCTGATAATATATTTTTGTGTGCTAACTGCAGATTTTGTTTATATTTCCAGGGCCCCCCTGGGATACCTGGCCCACCAGGGCCACCAGGGCCCCCAGGTTATCCTGGGCATCAGGTGAGCAACACTGTTTTTAATGCTATTATTTATTTTTGTTAGTAAGTAAATGATTGTTTAGCTATTCTGTGTGCCAACCCCTTATCTGCAAATAAACTTCCTACCTCTGTCATTGCAATGGTTTACATTCTACAATCAAGACAAGTGAAAATTAAAATTTTAGATTAAACAACTGAAGCTAAATTAGTTTATACAGCTTCATGTTACAAAGGTGTTTTTATTTCCTTGTAATACTGCTATATGTAATTCAAACCATTATACTTTTTAACTCATGGGAGTGCTCTGTGTGTAATTCTTTTTTTATATAGGTATACAAATAAACACATAATGTATGTATTCATCTATAAATGACTAAAGAAATAAATATGCAGCTAACTGTGACATTTATTTACACCTGGAGCATGTAATCAAACCTTACTAACTTATCACACTTTATAGTCTCATTTCAGGGTACTTTAGTACACAAATCACACCTTTTAATGCCTGTCTGTAAATGGATCTCTGTACAGTAATTGCACCTTACAACTCATCTCAGTGTATCTATGTACACTAATGCCACCTTACAACTCATGTCAGTGTAGTTGGTTATGGTAATCACACCTTAGAACCCCCCATCTCAGTGTAGTTGGGTACAGTCAACAGATGTTACAGACCCATTTTAGTGTACCTGGTTACAGTAACCATATCTTACAAACCCATCTCAGGGTAGCTGGGAACATTAATCACCCATTGTGGGCCCATTTCAGTGTAAATGGGTACAGTAACCATATCTTACAAACCCATCTCAGGGTAGCTGGGCATATTAATCACCCATTGTGGGCCCAATTCAGTGTAAATGGGTACAGTAACAATAACTTACAAACCCATCTCAGGGTAGCTGGGCATATTAATCACCCATTATGGGCCCATTTCAGTGTATATGGGTACAGTAACAATAACTTACAAACCCATCTCAGGGTAGCTGGGAACATTAATCACCCATTGTGGGCCCATTTCAGTGTATATGGGTACAGTAACAATAACTTACAAACCCATCTCAGGGTAGCTGGGCATATTAATCACCCATTATGGGCCCATTTCAGTGTAAATGGGTACAGTAATCATATCTTACAGAACGATCTCAGAGTATAAGGTACAACAAACAAGTCTTATACCCATCTCACAGTAGCTGGATGCATCAATCAAACCTTACAGATCTATCTCAGTGGATTAGGATGCAGTAATCACATCTTACAGACCCATCTCAGGGTATGTTAGTACAGTAGTCATAACTTACAACACATATCCGTTTACCTCAGTATATCAGTCACACCTTCCAGACCAGGCTCTGCATCATTCAGTGCAGTACTCTCACCTTAAACCCCTGTCTCACACTACCTGATAAAGTCAAACCACAAAATGGTCTGCTTTGAAGTAAAAATAAAACCTGAACCCCCAGCTAAACTGGGAATATTCAGGAACTGTTCTAAGGCTAACCTCCTTCTATTAAGTGAGAACCTGGCAAAATTTCAAGCCCCTATAAACCCTGAGAACACTTCTGCCTATGTAGAACTGTTCAGAGAAACCCTGTACAAGCATGTTAATAGCTGCATAGAGGCAGCTGTACCCACCAGGAAGAAGTACAGAACTAAGTCAAAAAACAAGCCACCCTGGTGGAATCACAAAATCAATCAGATCTATAACAGGTGGAAGAAAATCATGGCAAAAATTAGGAGGTGGAGCACCCAGCAGGATAAAAGCACTCTAATCAAACTAAACAAACAACTCAGAGGACAAATACAGTCTACCAAAGCCAAATTTGAGGTAAGTTTGGCCTCCCAGGCCAAAGACAACCACAAGGCATTCTTTAGCTATGTCCACAACCTCAAAGGTAATACACAATTGTGTGTAGCGCTCCTTGTAAATTAAGCCACCTATACTGAGCCAGAAGATATAGCAAACCTCCTGTTGGCAGGGTAGCCTAATGGTTAAGGTGTTTGCCTTACAACCACAAGGTGTGGGGTTAGAGTCTCACAAGGGATAATTGGCTAGGCTTAAAATGGCTCACAAGAGCAGTTAGCTTAGTACTAATCTATGAACCTATGATAAATTCAGCTCCAAAATTACTTTTCTCTCTCCCCCTCAACCTTTTCTCAGAAAATATCAGCAAATATAAATCCCCCTACTATCACTAGGGAACAGGTCCTTAATGCTCTCTCTAAGACCAAGAACACTGCATCAATGGGCCCAGACAATATACCAGGATGCCTTCTAAATAGCATGAAACATGACCTATCAAGGTGTCTGTAATTACTATTTAACTGTAGCCTCCAAACAAGCTTCATGCCTCATGAATGGATAAAGGCAAGAGTCATCCCTCTGCACAAAGGTGTGCTATCTACATACCCTGGAAACTACACACCCATAAGTCTCACTAGTCTTATATGCAAAGCCGTGGAAAGAATTATCATGGAGAAGATCAACAGAGATATAGTAAACCTCCAGACACTGGACCCAACCCAGTTTGGTTTCATCAAGGGCAGATCATGCCTACCCAACCTGGTGGACGTCTTTGAGAAGGTCACCAAAGCAATGGATGAGGGCAAAATCATTCACACTGCCTACCTTGACCTGGCCAAGGCATTTGACACAATACCCTACTTGGGCATTGTTTAAAAACTCAAGAGGTTAGGTACAAACCTGTATGTCACCCAGTGGATAGCCAACGGGCTCACAGACAGGACCCAGGAAGTTAGAATTGGGGGAGTTCACCTCTATAATGAGGCCAGACACAAGTGGAGTCCCTCAGGGATCAATCTTTGGACTGCTCCTTTTTGGCATTTACTTCTCAGAAGTCAAGGCCAATGTCAGTGGTCTCTGTCTGACTAAGTTTGCAGATGATTGCAAATTAGGAGCTGTCATTGAATCTCACACTGACACAAATGTTCTCCAGGAGGAGCTGACACAGACAAACAAATGGTGTCAGAGTGATTAACTAAAACTAAATGCCAAGAAATGCATAATAATATCCTTTGGGAAGTCATCCATCCTTTGTAACTATCATATTGACAACACACCCCTTAGAGTTGACCCATTAGTCAGGGACTTATGGATACACATAGTAATCCGTCCTTTGATCATCACGTGTCTACAGTGGTGAGGAAATCATTCTATGTTGTGCAAGTTATAAACAAAGGTATGGCATCTAAGTCCGAGGAAGTCATTGTTCCACTGTATTCAACATTTATCAGACCTATCATTGACTGGTATGTACGTAACCAGATATATCCAACAACTGGAATGTCCACAGAGGTCCTCACTAAAACAATACAGGGCATAAAGGCTTATAGTGCCTGCATATTTGAACGGTTTCTTACTGAAATTGGTACACCTTGTTTGCTGTAGCATAGACTAGATCCAGGCCTGCTGAATCTAGCTTCCTTTGTATGCTTGTTGTTTGTTTGCTTGTTATTTCCCTGAAATGCTAATTCCACCTAAAACGTGGCTTTTCAGTGCTGCTGTGGATCCTAGTGATATCTGCATTGCTTACTGTACTTATTTCCTTGTTTCATTTGAAAGAAATTTACTGTTTGTCATTTTTGCATTTAAGTTACCTGTAACACATTGCATTTAAGACACCTGGCACTTGCTCACTAAAGCAATTATATAAGTCAGCACTAAAAAATTAAAAGCACTACACCCTCACAAACTCCCCTTGAGTACCTTGTTCCCCATTGGCACTTTTTTTCAATTATAAAGGAATTCCCAATACTATTCTAGCATGTCCAAAGGTCAGTTGTCAATCTCCTCTCCGGTCCAGCTGGTGAATCTGGGAATCTTGAGGCAATGTTACAACTGCCTCATGTACACAGACAACCCTCTCCTCCCCCCAACAAATTCCAACACATGTGAGAGAGGCAACCATATAGCCAAACTGGAGGCTAAGCTCTCTCAACTCAGTACTGGCGAAACCAGTCAGGAGGAGAAGGAAACCACACTCACTACAATTCCAGTCTCACATAGACCTACCACTACAGCAAACCAAACACATAAACACACAAAAACATACTCGGAGGCTCTAAATAAAAATCTGTCTAAGCAGCAGAGACCTCCAAAGCAGACACCCAAGCAACCGCTACCCCAAAACAAAACACGTGCAACACATAGCCAGTGTGCCGAACAGTCACAGCCCTTAAGGCTAAACAACACCCCTGATACACTTGTAATAGGTGACTCTATCGTCAGGCGCACTGACGTCCCGCTCACCAGGCTGAACAAGGAGAAGGTCACAGTGAGCTGCCTGTCGGGTGCTAGGATCTTGCCACATAACACAAGCACTCAGGTCACTCCAAGGCAAGTACAAATATGACTCAGTCATTGTCCATGCTGGTGTGAATGACCTGAGACGTACCTCCCTGGACTACATGAAAAGAGACATAGAGGAGCTCTCTGAGCATGTAGCCCAGGCTGGTATGACCCTGACCTTGAGTAGCATCTTACCCTCACCGAGAATGATGCCACAATATGAAGACAAGATGATCAATTTCAACAATTCGCTTAAGTATTGGTGTCATTCAAAGGGGATGCAATGCCTGGCAGCCTGGGATGATATGCTCGACAAGCCACAATGCTTCGCTAGGGACGGCTTGCACCTGTCACCCCTGGGCTTTCGGATATTGGCAAAGGCTCTTGCTACCCCCATAGTGCCTTTTTTAGGCAAGGCTCAAAAGATAAACCCACCTCCATAGGTATCACAAGGGATAAGAAACTAAGAGTAATGCTACTCAACGCCAGAAGTCTAAACCTCAAGATGCATGCACTCGAAACTCTCCTTAGCATGGAGAACATCGATATCTGTGCAGTAACAGAAACCTGGTTCAAGGCTCCCGAGAGCACCCCAGCACTACCAGGTTATACCTCATACCATGCTTTTCAGCCCCAAAACTTGAACTGAACCACAAAAGGAGTACCAATATTCGTCAAAGATACCCACACCTCCAGGTTGGTGGCAGAGCACGAAGCATCAGAGACTATCCATGTGCAACTAATAGTGGGTAAAACTGCCTTCCAGTTTACAGTCTGCTACAGACCACCCTCCCAAACCCAGGAACCCCACTCAGCCTTCCTGAGAACACTGGAAAATATGAAGGTCTCTCCAAACACCATTATATTGGGCGACTTCAACTACCCAAACATAGACTGGGAGCATTACTCTAGCTCCAACACCCTAGCCAAAAGGTTCCTAAAATTTATAAACTCAAATGCTATGGAACAACTTGTTGCCACTCCCACAAGAGGGGAAAACATACTGGACCTGATCATCACCAACATGGGGACTCTATGCTCCAGACCAGAAGTGTATCCCTCACTGGTAAGATCAGACCATAAACTAATCTCACTGGATATTCACGTCCCGACTCCACCCCCTGCCCTGAAAACCACAGTGAAAAACTTCTCTAAAGCAAATTTCAGACTCCTCAAAACCAAGGTGGAATCCTTCAAAGCCCCCGGGCCTGTGGAAAATACGGCCCAGACCGCAGAATCCTTTATAAACGCATTCTATGAACACCTTCAGGAATGTATGGATCATACAATCCCAAATAAAACCAAGACCCAATCCTCCAAAGGCAGACGTCCTGTCTGATGGACCCCAGCTATAAACAAACTATACAATAGAAGGAGGAAGCTACTACATGATAGAGCAAAATCCCAAAAAGGGAAGGCATCTCTGATCAGTATTAGCAAAAAACTATGGGCACTCATAAAATCTTCTAAGGCCAGCTTTGAGAGAAAAATTGCACAGGACACTAAGGATAATCACAAGGCTTTCGTTAGTTATGTTAGGAACCTGGGTGGAAATTCCCAGATATGCTCAGAATTAGTCCAAAATGGCAAAAAATACACCAAACCCACAGACATTGCCAACATCCTAGCTGACAGGTTCAGCGCAAACTCCCCCCACCCCACCAAAAGGGCAAATATCTATCCCAGCAGAGTGCTGCCCCCCTGACATCTCAGATGCTCAGGTAAGAGCTGCCATCTCCAAAGCAAAAAACACAGCATCAATGGGACCAGACGGTGTCCCGGGCTGCATCCTACATGAACTCCAAGAAGAGCTAAACCCAAACATAAAACTACTGTTCAATCTCAGCCTTACTACAGGATATGTACCCAAAGAGTGGCGTACAGCAACAGTGGTCCCTCTCCACAAAGGTGGTGCTTCAACGGATCCTGGAAATTATCACCCCATAAGCCTGACTAGCTTGGTCTGCAAAGCTATGGAAAGGATAATTATGGACCTCATAAATAAAGATATTGGGGACCTACAGACACTAGATCCTACCCAGTTCGGCTTTGTTAAGGGCAGATCCTGCCTCTTAAACCTGGTTGATTTTTTTGAAACAGTCACCAAGGACATTGACAAGGGGAAGGTAGTCCACACAGCCTACCTGGACCTCGCAAAAGCCTTCGATACAATACCCCACTCTGGCATTATAGATAATCTCACCAGCTTAAATATAAACCCCTATGTCGCTAGATGGGTTGCAAACTGGCTCAAGGACAGAACCCACATGGTTAGAATTGCTGGAGCCATGTCAGACTCCAAACCAGTTACAAGTGGCATCCCACAATGCTCAGTCCTGGGACCTCTCTTGTTCGGTATATATTTTTCAGAGGTACAGGCCAACACAGGAGGACTGTGGCTGACCAAGTTCTCAGATGACTGCAAACTGGGCACCATAATCGACTCTACAGCCGACACAAGCATCCTCCAAAAGGGCCTCATACAAACAGACAACTGGTGCCAGAGCCATGGCCTCAAGCTAAATGCCAAAAAGTGTATAGTCATCCCCTTTGGCAAAACCAAAGTGCCCACCAATTACCACATAGGTGGTAATCCATTAAGTACAGAAAAAGTAATTAGGGACCTGCGGACCCAAGTTGATAGCAATCTCTCATTTGACAACTACGTGGCCAAAGTGGTTAGAAAAACATTTTATATAGCCCACTAATCATGAAGGGGTTCACATCTAGATCAGGGGAGGTCATCGTGCCTCTTTACTCATCCCTCATCAGGCCCATAATTGAGTACAATGCCCCTTTTGTGATGTACCTTACCAGACACCTGCAGCAACTGGAAAGACCCCAAAAGTACTTCACCAAGGGGATCAAAGGGCTCAAACAGATGCCATATGCTGCCCGGTTAAAGAAACTCCAGCTCTACTCAGTGGCATACCACCTGCTCAGAGGCGATCTGCGCCTGACGTATAAAGCCATGTCCAACCCAGAATTAATGGACATGCTGCACCTCAGAAAATCCAAATCCCATCGAGCTACGCTCTCGAGAGACTGGAACCTCAGCACTGAAATAAATAGGACATGCTGAAGGGACAGATTCATAACCCAGAGGCTCCCTTCACTCTGGAATAAAATCCCAGTCCAGGTTAGGCAGAGTCCCTCATTGACTCTCTTCAAGAGGAATCTTGATGAGTGGATGGGAGATCATAGGTTAACCCCTGATATCACTTCTGTGTCACTGTTAGACAGAGGCACAGTATACTAATCTCGAAAAAGGGCATAGCAAAATTTATTTAAAATAGGTGGCGAAAGCCAAGCACACTCTGGCTAGGCTTATAAATGCCCTAGGGCAGATAGCCTAGTATGAACCTATAAAC
This sequence comes from Protopterus annectens, assembly GCF_019279795.1. Classification (NCBI taxonomy): domain Eukaryota; kingdom Metazoa; phylum Chordata; order Ceratodontiformes; family Protopteridae; genus Protopterus; species Protopterus annectens. Next base: position 1,523,886,452 of record NC_056726.1, read on the forward strand.
CTATGAACCTATAAGTAATATGTCATATGCTGACTGCCTCAAGGCCCTATCCCTGTATTCTATCTCCTACTGGCTTTTGAAGTTAGATCTATGCCTGGCATACAGGGCATGTCAGACTCCACTCTGATGGACCTCCTGCATATCAACAAAACAAACAGTACCAGAATTACCTATTCTAAGGACTTAAACCTTGCCTGTGATATAAATTGGACCTACTGGAGAGATAGGTATGTATCCCAGAGACTACCCCGTCTATGGATCAGGCTCCCCATCCATGTGAAGCAGAGTTCCTCCCTAATCCAATTCAAGTGCAACTTGGACAATTGGATGGGAAACTGGAAATTCATCCCTGGTTTGGCACCTAAGTCTCTGATGCAAACAGGTAACCTGTAAATGGTTCCTCTCCCAGGACCATGCTTACACTTATCAAAGGTATCAGAACTTGTTAGAGATTTGGGATGCATAGCTAGGCTTTAAAAGGCCCTTGTGGTCATTAGCTTAATTAAGTGCTTTGGGGCACTTTGGAATTTGGGCTAGGCTTATTAATTGTTTCATAGACTGGATGCCTTGTTATTATGTATGAACCATACATTGCTGAAAAACCTGTTCTTCTATTAAATTTTCAAGTGAATTACAGTAATATTTTTTTTAAATGTCCCTGATTATGGACTTTTGTCTTCACCATTATTTCTGACTTTGCCCAAATTTCAAGAGAAAATAAGTTGAGAAGTATTCCTGTCACTGTTTTATGTACTAGCTGACTGCATGGAAGGACCTTTTCAACCCCAAATTAAACATGAACAATAGGTTTTCAAAACATCTCCATGCAGAACAGTAGCTTCCATTCACAGATTATTAATCTGTTTATTCCAAGATCAGCTTTTAATCCATTCATGTTAAGGGGTTTAACTAAAGCTCACAACTCTGCCTTATTTTGTGTTTGTAATGACATATATTAATATAAGGATTTGATCCTTATTTTGTGTTGTAATGATATATATTAATATAAGGATTTGATCCTTATTTTGTGTTGTAATGACATATATTAATATAAGGATTTGATCCTTATTTTGTGTTGTAATGACATATATTAATATAAGGATTTGATCCTTATTTTGTGTTTGTAATGACATATATTAATATAAGGATTTGATCCTTATTTTGTGTTTGTAATGACATATATTAATATAAGGATTTGATCCTTATTTTGTGTTTGTAATGACATATATTAATATAAGGATTTGATCCTTATTTTGTGTTTGTAATGACATATATTAATATAAGGATTTGATCCTTATTTTGTGTTTGTAATGACATATATTAATATAAGGATTTGATCCTTATTTTGTGTTGTAATGACATATATTAATATAAGGATTTGATCCTTATTTTGTGTTTGTAATGACATATATTAATATAAGGATTTGATCCTTATTTTGTGTTTGTAATGACATATATTAATATAAGGATTTGATCCTTATTTTGTGTTTGTAATGACATATATTAATATAAGGATTTGATCCTTATTTTGTGTTTGTAATGACATATATTAATATAAGGATTTGATCCTTATTTTGTGTTTGTAATGACATATATTAATATAAGGATTTGATCCTTATTTTGTGTTGTAATGACATATATTAATATAAGGATTTGATCCTTATTTTGTGTTGTAATGACATATATTAATATAAGGATTTGATCCTTATTTTGTGTTGTAATGACATATATTAATATTAGGATTTGATCCTTATTTTGTGTTTGTAATGACATATACTAATATAAGGATTTAATCCTTATTTTGTGTTGTAATGACATATATTAATATAAGGATTTGATCCTTATTTTGTTTTGTAATGACATATATTAATATAAGGATTTGATTTCCTAGAAGTCAGGAAATACAGGTATAGTTGTAAAAATGGTAATGTAAACATGGAAGCATTTAGTGTGGCAAGTTAATTAACTGAAGAATTCTAATTGTGGTAAAGTAACTTTCTAAATAGATTTCTGAGATTAATTAGTGTAAGATATGTAATACTTGTTAACCAAAACTTTTTAAAGTAATTGAACTGTTTTATTTTAGGGCATGCCTGGGAATGATGGAATGCCAGGCCAACCAGTTTATGTGGTAAGTACATGATGGAAAACCCTGTGATACTGGAAATTTCAAAAAGCTGAACTCAAAGAAGTATCACGTGTTAATACCACAATAATTATTTTGAGATTTCTTTATTATTTTTGTCAAGCTGTTCATGCAGGTTGCTGCTTTACTACATAGCAAACAAAACTGGAAGCAAATCAGAGGTAATGCATTGCTGACAGGTGTGTTATACTGTCTTGTGCCTGAGTACAAGTGCCCACTCCAGATCACTGCATCAGAAAACAGAGCCTCATGGGAGTTAAATGGGTGACACATAGCAACGTGTCTCTCGACAGTCTAAAAATATAGTTATGATTGCATATTACTTAATCCTGGTAAAAACTAGACAAAATATAGTGTCAGTTCCTGAACTGGTTTCTGTCATATCACTAAGGAAAAATAGTTAAATTCATTGGCTACATAACCCTTGGTCTAGTCACTCCAGATGAAGAGTTTCTGTAGTTGAAAAGATAAAGGCATGCTGTGTAGACTAATTATTTAGTAATGTAGTGCACTTAGCATGCAGTGAAACATTAATGTGTGTCATTGCACTTCCACGTATATCCAAGTAGAATATTTGTAAAATACTGAGCTATAGGACCACAGCAGATATTTTATTATCTTCTTGAAAGAACCGCGTGATACTCATACAGAATATGCATGGGATTAACAGTCATTCTGCAGGAAACAGTGGTTTGCAGAACTGTTTCCTGTTATCCCCTTTCACTCTGCTTATTCAATTATCACTTGTGACATAGGCAAACTTGCTTTTATGCAAAAGCAATTAAACCATATTAACAAGTTCACATTTACTAATATGCATTACATATATTGTTACCTATCATATAATCAAAGCAACATTACATAATTTGTACAATTTCTGCCTTCTCTTAAAATTTGCCCTTCATCCAAAACATTTTTTGCATGTATTCTTCCCAGAATTTCCATTTTTTAATGTAATGTACTCCTACCCATTTCTAAAGAACTCACTACCTGTTCTTTTTTATTAAACAAGAAACATCTTTATTAAATTATCACTTATGACAAAGGGAATCATGCATTTATATAAATGAAAGCAAACCATATTGACATAATCCCAGCTGTAAGCATTTTACATCACAAACCATATTGATATAATCTTAGTTACAAACATTATACATCATTTATAATCTACACAAGTATTGTCAGTCAAACATTTCTTTGAAACCTAATTCCTCCCCTATATGTAGTGTTCCCACAATTTCCATTTCTCCTATGTAATTTGGTCACATCCTCTTTTTAAAGATCCCATTTCCAGTTGTTTTATCTCTGTTACTATATTCACTACGTCTAATGCAGTTAGTTTAGACTTTGATTTCCATTTTCTAGTAATTGCTTTTTTGGCAGCCACCATAATTAGACTCAGCAAAGGTCTTACTATGTCTAGGCAATTGTGATTCTGTGTCATAGCTCAGAAAAATCATTTCCCCTAGTTACACCAATTTGTTCACCCAGTATCTCTGACAGAGCAGTTTGCAGAGAAATTTAAAGTCTGCCAACTCATTACACTCCCAGAACATATGTCCCAGTTACCTCATTCTTCCCCATCACACCTCCAACATTTGCTGTCTACCCGAGGAAAAATACTATGGAGTCTACTTGGGGTATAAAAATATCTATGTAAACACTTCCAAACCAAAATTCTAAATCTTCTAGATTTTGTTGCATATCTGGGTGATATGCATATATCCCCTCATTTTCCTTTGTGAATTGTTATCCAATCTCTTTTCCCAATCCTTTCTAACCTCCTCTGATTGATTCTTATAGTTATTTTATATGCTCTACTAATTGTTCCTTTTTAATGGCAAATTCTGTTCTAGATTCTACTAAAAACTCTACCAGTGCTGGTCTTTTATTTAGGACACCCCTATTTATTTCTCTTTGTCTATACTTGGATATCAATCCTTGATAAGGAAGGAAATCTCTAACCTGCAGTCTAAATACATTCTTGGCCTCGTCCCACTGTATTGCCTATCCTTCTCTAGTTATTTGCTCCCAATACCTTAGTTCCTTTGCCAGTTTTCTTCTGTAAATTCCAGCCTGCTCTTGCCTATTGTCTGAATCAATAATCACAGTCATCCGTATCAGCAGAAGCTCCTTTCTCCATTCCTATGTTGGTTTAGTTCTTAGAATACTTTCTGCTGCTTTATTAATGTGATATTCTGTATGATTATTGTTATTCTCCTTAAAGATCTGCATCCAAAATCCCAGTCTTTCTTTCTTTCTTGAGCTTCACCCCATTTCATCATCATCCATTTCCACTTTGAATTATAGGTTTCGGCTTGTGATATGTATAGGAGGCTAACTGTAAGCTCTGAAATACCCCTTCAAATTGAGTAATCCCAGTCCGTCTTGTGCTATTGAAAGAATCAGCTTATCCCACTTAACTTTTGCCAGCTTCTCCTCGCATATAAAATTATTCAGCTCTCCACAAGTTCTCTGGTTGATAAGAATATGCCTGACCTGTGTATAAGACTAAAGGGATTAAGCACATTTTAACTGCTTGTATCTTACTATCCATATCCATATTCATATAACAGAGCTTCCAGTTTCTCAGTTTTTGTATTATCTTTTGTTTAGTCTCTTCCCATATATCCTTAGCTGACACACCAGAATCATTTTTAATCCATACTCCTAAATACTTCATTTTATCATGTCCCCATAAATACAAATATTGCCAAACCAATTCATGTGTGGGTACATAATTTACCACTATTGCCTTTGTTTTAGCTTCATTCATTTTGTATCCTAAAAAGATGTGAAAATGTCTCAAAATTTTCCACAACACTGTAATATCCTTTACTGATTTTATGTATAAAATAATGTCATCTGCAAAGAGAGCCAGCTTTTCTTGTCTACCAAACCAATTATATCCTTGAATATCTGAGTCCCTTATTTTCTTTTCCAGTGGATGTAAATATAATACAAATAAGAAAGGGGAAAGAAGATACCCCTGCCTGGTTCCTCTGCTTAAGCAGAAATTCTCAAAGAGGACCCCACCTACTTTACTTTTCATATCCAATCCCTCATGGTTTAGTATTGAAATGGGCCTGTATGAAGCTGGATCTGATGGATCTTTACCGTGTTTATGTATTACAGTTAACACGTTTTCATATCCAGTCCCTCATGGTTTAGTATTGGAATGGGCCTGTATGAAGCTGGATCTGCTGGATCTTTGCCGTGTTTATGTATTACAGTTAACACATTTTCATATCCAGTCCCTCATGGTTTAGTATTGGAATGGGCCTGTATGAAGCTGGATCTGATGGATCTTCGCCGTGTTTATGTATTACCGTTAACACGTTTTCATATCCAGTCCCTCATGGTTTAGTATTGGAATGGGCCTGTATGAAGCTGGATCTGCTGGATCTTTACTGTGTTTATGTATTACCGTTAACACGTTTTCATATCCAATCCCTCATGGTTTAGTATTGGAATGGGCCTGTATGAAGCTGGATCTGCTGGATCTTTACCGTGTTTATGTATTACAGTTAACACGTTTTCATATCCAATCCCTCATGGTTTAGTATTGGAATGGGCCTGTATGAAGCTGGTTCTGATGGATCTTCGCCGTGTTTATGGATTACCATTAACACGTTTTCATATCCAGTCCCTCATGGTTTAGTATTGGAATGGGCCTGTATGAAGCTGGATCTGCTGGATCTTTACCGTGTTTATGTATTACAGTTAACACGTTTTCATATCCAGTCCCTCATGGTTTAGTATTGGAATGGGCCTGTATGAAGCTGGATCTGCTGGATCTTTACCGTGTTTATGTATTACAGTTAACACGTTTTCATATCCAATCCCTCATGGTTTAGTATTGGAATGGGCCTGTATGAAGCTGGATCTGCTGGATCTTCGCCGTGTTTATGTATTACAGTTAACACGTTTTCATATCCAGTCCCTCATGGTTTAGTATTGGAATGGACCTGTATGAATCTGGATCTGCTGGATCTTCGCCGTGTTTATGTATTACCGTTAACACGTTTTCATATCCAGTCCCTCATGGTTTAGTATTGATATGGGCCTGTATGAAGCTGGATCTGCTGGATCTTCGCCGTGTTTATGGATTACCGTTAACACGTTTTCATATCCAGTCCCTCATGGTTTAGTATTGGAATGGGCCTGTATGAAGCTGGATCTGCTGGATCCTCACCGTGTTTATGTATTACAGTTAACACATTTTCATATCCAGTCCCTCATGGTTTAGTATTGGAATGGGCCTGTATGAAGCTGGATCTGCTGGATCCTCGCCGTGTTTATGTATTACATTTAACACGTTTTCATATCCAGTCCCTCATGGTTTAGTATTGGAATGGGCCTGTATGAAGCTGGATCGGCTGGATCTTCGCCTTGTTTATGTATTACCGTTAACACGTTTTCATATCCAGTCCCTCATGGTTTAGTATTGAAATGGGCCTGTATGAAGCTGGATCTGATTGATCTTTACCGTGTTTATGTATTACAGTTAACACGTTTTCATATCCAGTCCCTCATGGTTTAGTATTGAAATGGGCCTGTATGAAGCTGGATCTGCTGGATCTTTACCGTGTTTATGTATTACCGTTAACACATTTTCATATCCAGTCCCTCATGGTTTAGTATTGGAATGGGCCTGTATGAAGCTGGATCTGCTGGCTCTTTACCGTGTTTATGTATTACAGTTAACACGTTTTCATATCCAGTCCCTCATGGTTTAGTATTGGAATGGGCCTGTATGAAGCTGGATCTGCTGGATCCTTGCCGTGTTTATGGATTACTGTTAACACGTTTTCATATCCAGTCCCTCATGGTTTAGTATTGGAATGGGCCTGTATGAAGCTGGATCTGCTGGATCTTCGCCGTGTTTATGTATTACCGTTAACGCTGCTTTTTAATGGGCCTGTATGAAGCTGGATCTGCTGGATCTTCGCCGTGTTTATGTATTACAGTTAACGCTGCTTTTTAATGGGCCTGTATGAAGCTGGATCTGCTGGATCCTCACCGTGTTTATGGATTACCGTTAACACGTTTTCATATCCAGTCCCTCATGGTTTAGTATTGGAATGGGCCTGTATGAAGCTGGATCTTCGCCGTGTTTACGTATTACCATTAACGCTGCTTTTTTCCAGGATGTTAGTACTTCTCCTTCTCTTAAAATTATTTTAAACAAAACTTTCAAGATCTTTGTCAGTTTTTTTTCTTTCCTTCCAAATTTCCACAGGAATTCCATCTCTTCCTGTGGACGTTCCTATAGATCGGTTATACTTCACCATTTTATCCCGTCTCCTTCTGTCTTAACTGTTAGTAATTGAGCCCCAACTACCTCTAACCTAGGCATATTTCATTCCTCCATAAACATTTTCATTTGTATCTTTTCTTGATTTCCACATTTCTCTGCTTTATACACTTTCATAGAATTTCCAAAAGTTTTCTAATACCTCTATAAGATCTCATTACCTTCCTTGTTGTAGGTTCCCTAAGCTTGCAACAGCCCTTTCTACTTACATTTGTCTGAGTTGTGCAGATGTTTTTATGTACTAGACCTATTATTAAAAAAGTTACTTAGCAATCTTTCTAAACTTATGCATATTATCAGTGTAATCCCTTATATTCTGTTTAGCACTTTGCAGTTGCTCCTCTGTTTTTTCTGTGAGATCCTCCTGTTCTGCAATACTTTAACATTTATCAGTCCCTTTAAATAATTATTGTTATTTTTTAACCATATCTCCCTTTCTTTTATTTCCACATATTTTTAAACTCCACTTTAATTGTATCCCACTCCCTAGCTATATTTTCAAAATAAATTTCTATCTTCTCTAATAGTTCCTAAATAAATTCCACTACCCATTCCTTAAATTCCTCTCTTTTCAACAGATAGGTAGGAAAGTGCCAGTGTCTTATTTTTGTTTCATTACCCTGTCTTTTTATTTTAGGTATTATTGGCACATGATCTGAAATAGTTATTGGCTGCATATCAAGAACTTCAATGTAATGCACGTATTCCTGTGAAATGTAAATTCTGTCTAACCTAGCCCAGTTTGTGTATCTTGGAGTATAATATGTAAATTCAGTCTGAACTCCTGGTACTGAATCCACATCTTCCATGCCAAATATTTTTATAAATGTTTTCAAAAGTCTACCCTCCTTTGTTATTCTTTCCATACTGGGCCACCTAGACACATCTTTACTGTTGTAAATCAAATTTCATTCACCACCTGTAAGTAATATTCCTTTCTGAAAGCTGATTATTTCTCCCAAAATTGTCTTAAGCTCCATTATAGCAGTTTTAGGTGGAATATAAATGTAATCCCCCTCCCTTGCAAGTAGCCCCTTGGCGCTACAAATCTACCATTATTATCTTTTTTATTCTCTTCTATCACTATTGGAGCACCTCTTGCAATTAATATAAGTACTCCTCTTTTCCATTATCCCAAGTATTCTGCTGAATAACCATCCTGAAAACCTTTCTTTATCACATTCACACGTTCAGTTATTTTCAAATGTGTCTTCTGTATTCTTTCTTTTTTTTATTTATCTGTGGGACCACTGACATTTAAAGAAATTACAGTAAGCACCATTGTATGAAAAAGTTATTATTCCCACCTTTTATGTATAACAGCTTTTTTGTTAAATGTTTAGTTCCAGCTTTTGTGTTACATACACACACTGCGTGGCAGGTTGAACTTTTATACAGTTGTTTCTTGTCATGTCCATTTGAACCTATGTCATATCTTATGAAACATTTTGTTTCATTGAAAGCCCTCAAAAAAAAAAGCAAACACATCCCCAATACCCCCCTAAAACCTATTAACTTAATACTAAGAGACAAAAGTATGTACATCTTCAAATATTGAAGTTTTACCCTCCTAAGAGGAACAAAAGTCCCAAACTGACAGCCACACACACAGCCTTCAGTTAACCTAAAAGAAAGGTCATGCATGCTAAGATGCATGGTGCAACCTGTCCTTCTACTTGTGCTGTCTGGTTTTGTCTTATCTTCATAGCTCTTCCAGCTGGGAAAAAAACCTGAATGGTTTCAGAGAACATTATCTCCTAGCCAGTTTCTCTTTTTTTATGTATCCAATTTATTTTTATCAGATTGGAGCCAATTTCTCTTTATCAGATTGTCTCCATAGAGACACGAGGACCAGATATAGAATTGCTACTAAATATACATGTATTTGCTAGAGAAAAGCTTTATAATAGTCAATATTCTTTTTCATTTACTTGCTTTCTCTTAAAATGTATCACCAGATCATGTTAAGGGCCTTAATCCAATCAGTCCCACATGCAAGAATGAGAAAAAAATCACATTATTTTTTCTTTTGTCATGAGCTCTTTTTACCACACTTTTTTATATTGCAGTGCCCACATTTCTTAAAACTGAACAAGGATAAAAAGAGAAGAAGGGAGAAAAAACTAACACAGGAGCACCTGTCTACAATAGTATCCCCATTAGACTTAAAAACAACTGAGAAAACTTTATAGCATGCAAAGAAAATAATACACTGTAAAAATCTTCTTCTTTTGGCTGTTCTTATTAGGGGTCACCATAGTGGATTATCTGTTTCCATTTATTCCCGTCCTCCACATCTTGCTGTGTCACACCAACCACCTCCATGTCCTCTCTCACCACATCCATAAACCCTATGTTATGCCTTCCTGTTTTCCTCTTAGCTAGCAGGTCCATCCTTAGCATCCTTTTCCCAGTATACCCAGTATCCCTCCTCAGCACATCCAAACCAATGCAATTTTGCCTCTCGGCTTTGTGTCCAAACTGTCCAACCTGAGCTGACCCTCTAATGTACTGATTCCTCATCCTGTCTGTCTTCATCACACCCAATGCAATTCTTAACATCTTTACCTCTGCCACCTCCAGCTCTGACTCCTGCATTTTTGTCAATGCCAACATCTCCAACTCATATAACATAACTGGTCTCACTACCCTCTTGAAGACCTTCCTTTTCACTCTTACTGGTTCCCATTTCTCACAAATCACTCCTAACACTCTTCTCCACCCACTCAACCCTGCCTGTACTCTCTTCTTCACCTCTCTTCTACACTCTCCATTACTCCAAAATATTGATCCCAAGTATTTAAACGTATCCACCTTCGCCAACTCTACTCCCTGCATCCTCACCATTCCTCTATCCTCCCTCTCATTCACACACATATATTCTGTTTTAGCCCTGCTGACCTTCATTTTTCTCCTCTCTACAGCATATCTCCACCTCTCCAGGGTCTCCTCAACCTGTTCCCCACTCTGACTACAGATCACAATGTCATCCGCAAACGTCATAGTTCACGGGGACTCCTGTCTGATTTTGTCTGTCAAACTGCCCATCACCATTGCAAATAAGAAAGGGCTCTTTTGCCAAATGACATACGTGGACAACAATACACAATAAAATAGTACTATTAAAAAAATGTTTTACATACAGTTAACTTTCCCCATCTTCTTCCACTCCTTTAAGTGTTTTTCTCAACATCAATGACATGAAGTAAGCCATATATTTTAGAGTCCAACATAAGTCCAACAAAGTTTAAAAAAGTCCAATATTTCCAGATTTTCTTGTTCTTTCATATTTCCCAAATACAATTATTGGATTGCACTCCCACATTAAGTTATTGTTTTTATTACTGTTCATCTCCAAAATCCTGTCTCTTGATTCTTTGAGTCAACTCCCATGCTCCCTTTCTTCTCGACAAAATTTTCTGTTGAAAAATCTGAAAAGGTTTCACCGGTACAGTCTCTCTGTAGTCTTTATTACCAGAAGAACAAGAAGCAAAATCTCCTTCTGTTTCACAGCTCACTTTTTGTTGGACAAACTTTTGTATTTCCTTATTAGCATGTATTTCATCAAAAAAATGATTTTGTTCCACCAGGGAAGAATATTTTGAAAATAGCTGGTTTCAGCAGTTTGAATCTCATGCCTGTTTCTTGACATTCCCTGATTAGTGGAATAAATTTACACCTCTTCTGCCTGATGTACAGTGAGTAATCATTCTGTACAATCACTCCACTGTCTCCCACTTTTAGTACTGTGTCCTTCTGCCACAGTTTTGTCAGAATCAACTCCTTCTGCTGGTAGGATTGCATCTTTACTATAAAAGGTCTAGGTTGATTTCCATTAACCAGATGTGGAGCATACACATGATGTGCCCTTTCAATTGACAACTCCTTCTGTGAAATAGCAGTCCAGTTGCTTATTTGTACTTTCATAAAATTAATACAGTCTTTTCCTTCCAGCTTTTCAGGTACAACTGAAAATCTCAGGTTTTCGCTACATGCTCTGTCCTTTAATTCATAGGTTCATAGGTTCATAGGTTCATACTAGGCTATCTGCCCGAGGGCATTTACAAGCCTAGCCCATAGTTTTGTGGCTTACGCCACCCCTTTAGTATGGGGAACTATACCCATTATTTTGCTGTGCCTCTGTTGAGCAGTGACACTGAGGTAATCCCTGGGGTATATCTGCGATCTCCCATCCATTGGACAAGATTTCTCTTGAACAAGGCCAGCGAGGTGCTCTGCCTCACATATACTGGGATTTTATTCCACAGCATAGGGAGTCTTTGGGTGATGAATCTATCCCTCCAGCACGTCCTATTAATAGCCGTGTCGAGGTTTAAGTCTCCCGCCCTTGTGGCTCTGACGGATCTAGATTTTTGAGGTGAAGCATATTCATCAAATCTGGGTTTGACATGGCCTTGTATGTTAGGCAAAGGTCACCTCTGAGCAAGCGGTAAGCGACTGAATAGAGCTGGAGTTCTTTCAGTCAGGCAGCATAGGACAGATGTTTGAGACCCTTTATCCTTTTGGTGAGGAACTTTTGTGGCCTCTCCAGCTGCTGCAAGTGTCGGGTCAGATACATTCGAATGGGGCATTGTACTCAATCATTGGTCTGATGAGTGATGAGTATAGGGAGACTATGACCTCCCTTGATCTAGATGAGAATCCCTTCATGATAAGGTGGGCAATGTAGAAGGTCTTCCTAACTACTTTAGCTACATGGGTGTTGAATGACAGACTACTATCAACCTGGGTCCCCAGGTCCCTGATAACTTCTTCTGTGCTCAGTGGATTGCCACCTATTTGGTAGCTAGGGGTAACCTTGTTTTTCCCGAAGGGTATGACTATGCATTTTTGGCATTTAACTTTAGGCCATGGCTCTGGCACCAGTTATCCGTTTCTGTGAGACCCTTCTGAAGGATATCTGTGTCAGATGTGTTTTCTACTATGGCCCAGTTTGCAGTCATCTGCAAACTTTGTCAACCATAACCCTCCTGTGTTTGCTTGTACTTCGGAAAAGTAGATGCCAAACAAGAGTGGGCCCAGGACTGAGCCCTGTGGTACACCACTTGTGACAGGCTTTGAGTCTGACATGGCGCCAGCAACTCTGACCCTGTGGGTTCTGTCACTCAGCCAGTTTGCAACCCATCTTGTGATGTATGGGTTAACATTTAAGCTGATGAGTTTTTCAATGATACCCGAGTGGGGTATTGTATCGAAGGCCTTCGCCAGATCAAGGTAGGCTGTATGGACTGCCTTTCCCTCATCAATGGCTTTGGTGACTGTTTCGAAAAAGCCAAACTGGGATGGATCCAAAGTCTGCAAATTCCCTATGTCTTTATTTATGAGGTCCATTATGATCCTCTCCATGGCTTTGCAGATAAGGCTTGTCAAGCTAATGGGCCGGTAATTTCCAGGGTCGGTGGAGGCACCGCCTTTGTGAAGTGGGACCACAGTTGCAGTGCGCCACTCCCTGGGTACGTATCCAGAGGTAAGACTATGATTAAACAGCTGTCCTAGCTGTGGGTTTAATTCCTCGTTGAGTTCATGGAGCACACAGCCGGGGACACCATCAGGTCCCATGGATGCTGTGTTTGTGCTTTGGAGAGAGCAGTTCTCACTTGGGCGTTAGAGATGTTTGGGGGACTGCAATCGTTTGGTATAGATATCTCTCTTTTTGGGGGTTTGCACTGAACCTGTCAGCCAGTATGTTGGCAATGTCTGTAGGATCAGTAATCTTCACATCATTTTGAACTAGTTCTGAGCATATCTGGGAGTTTCCTCCCAGGTTTCTAACATAGCTAAAGAAGGCCTTATGATTGTCTTTTGAGTCTTTAGCTATTTTTCTCTCAAAATTTGCTTTGGATGATTTTATGAGCTCTTAGTTTTTACTTATAGTGATCAAGGGTGTCTTACCTTTTAAGGATTTTGCTCTATCTTGTAGTAGCTTCCTCCTTTTGTTGTAGAGTTTGTTTATGGCTGGGGTCCACCAGACTGGACGCTTGCCTTTGGTACAAAGAGTCTTTGTTTTGCTTGGGATTGCCTTATCCATGCAGTCCTGCAGGTGCTGGTAGAAGGCATTTGTAAGTGATTCAGCGGCTTGAGTACTGTTTTCCATGGCTCGGGGCCTTAAAAGAGACCACACTAGTCTTTAGAAGTGTGAAGTCGGCTTCGAGAAGTTCTTTACTGTGGTCTTTTTATTTCAGGTGGGGTGGGATGAGGACCTCCAGCGAGATTAGTTTGTGATCTGATCTCACCAGTGAGGGGTATACTTCGGTGTTGAACATTGTGCTCCCATGTTCGTGATGATGAGATCAAGTATGTTTTCTCCTCTTGTGGGGATGGTGACTAGTTGTTCCATGGCATTTGAGTTTATGAATTCCAGGAACTTTTGGGCTAGGGTGTTTGGGCTTGAGTAGTGTTCCCAGTCTATATTAGGGTAATTGAAGTCACCTAGTATGATGGTGTTTGGTGATACATTTATCCCTCTAGTGTTTTCAGGAAGGCCATGTGAGGTTCCTGAGTTTGTGAGGGTGGCCTGTAACATGCTACAATTTGCAGAGCAGTCTTGCCTATGGTTAATTGCACCTGGATGGTCTCCGATGCATCGTGCGTTGCCACCAGTCTTGAGGTGTGGGTGTCTTTGATGAATATGGATACCCCCTCCTTTCTTGGTATTGTCCGGATTTTGGGGCCGGAACGCATGATAAGAGGTAAAACCTGATAGTGCTGGGGTGCTCTCAGGAGCCTTGAACCAGGTTTCTGTCACTGCACAGACATCGATGTTCTCCATACTGAGAAGGGCCTCGAGTGCGTGCATTTTGAGATTTAGACTTCTGGCATTGAGCAGCATTACCCTTAGTTTTTTTCCTTTTTGTGTTCTAGGGTGGTAGGTTTAGAATTTGAGCCTTGCCTAAAAAAGGCACTATGGAGGTGGCAAGAGCCTTTGCCAATATCCGGAATCCCAGGGGTGACAGGTGCAAGCTGTCCCTTGAAGCAGCGTGGCTTGTCCAGCATGTCATCCCAGGCAGACAGACATTGGATCCCCTTTGAATGACACCAGAGTTTAAGCCAATTGTTAAAGCTGATCATCTTATCTCTGTATTGTGGCATCATTCTTGGTGAAGGTAAGATACTGCTCAAGGTCAGGGTCATACCTGCCTGGGCTACATAATCAGAGAGCTCCTCAATGTCTCTTTTCATGTAGTCCAAGGAGGTACGTCTCAGGTCGTTTACACCAGCGTGGACAATGACTGAGTCGTATTTGTACCTGCTGTTGAGAGACCTGAGTGCTTGCGTTATGTGGCGGATTCTAGCGCCCGACAGGCAGCTTACTGTGACCTTCTCCTTACTCAGTCTGGTGAGCGGACGCCAGTGTGTCTGACTATGGAGTCACCAATGACTAGTGTGTCTGGCATTGTGTTTGGCCTTAAGGGCTGTGACTGTTTGACACTCTGACTGTGAGGTCTATGTGTTGCAGGTGTTGTGTTCTGAGGTGGTGGTTGTTTGGGTGTCTGCTTTGGTGGCCTCTGCTGTTTTGGTAGATTTTTGATCAGAGCCACCGAGTATGTCTTTGTGTGTTTATGTGTATGATTTGAGGTTGTGATGGTACTATGTGAGACTGGGTCTATAGTGTGTGTGGTAACCTTCTCCTCCTGACTGGTCTTGCCAGTCCTATGTTGAGAGAGCTCAGCCTCCAGTTTGGCCGTATAGTTGCATCTCTCGCATGTATTTGTGTTTTGTGGGAGGAGGAGAGGGTTGTCTGTGTACATGAGGCAATTGTAACATTGCCTCAATATTCCCAGGTTCACCAGCTGAGCAGGAGAGGACACTAGCAACTGATCCCTCGACATGCTAGAAGGACTAGACAAAAACTTTAAAAGAGATTCCGGGGACGTGGGTGACCGAGAAATGGGGTTTGCCTTTTGGGGTGCTGTCTATAAGAGTGCCGTATCAAGGTAATAAGTACTGTAGGAGCAAGTGCTAGGTTTAACAGATAGAGAAAAGTCTACTTGGAGTCAAGTAGAGATGATCTTTTTAGGTATTAGAGAAAGTGCTAGTAACAGGGATGCTTAAAGGTAAGATTGAAAAGAATGCACTCTGCAGTGTGCACTAGAGAAGTTAGATATGAAAGTAGGTAACTTGAGTTTTACCTGTTTAAAAAGTTAAGGTTTAGTGGAGAGTTACTATTTTTAAAACAGCAAGATGGACTGAAAGGGGTGGTTACTTTTGTATTTTGGTACTATGAAATACTGTAGGATTTAAATAATTGAAGGGGTGGGATTTCAAAAGTGATGGTTTTGTGTTTACTCACATAAGCCAGTGAAAGTAGAGAGAAATGAGATATATGGTCAGATTAACATAAGAGGCGGGCAACTAGAAAGACAGTGGTATTTAACAAGACAACTTAAATGGGTGGAAGGGAGGGAAAAAAAAAAAAGTTTTATCACCTCATCTGAATATCTGTTTATAGCTTCTTCCATTGTTTCCCAGCCTTTTGTTGTTTTTGTTGATATGCTCCATCAGTGTTTTATCTATTTTAGTCAGGTCTGTGTGCAGTTGTCTTATACTTTCCTCTATCTTACTGGAAGTCATGTCTGGGAGCTTGCACTGCAATTTGCTTAACAGCTGCAGCACTTTTCCCAGCCAGTGTTTTTTCTCACCTTTTATAGCTGATTTTCCTTCAAGTATTTTTTTCCTGGCATCCAGGCAGTGCACTTGGTAGCCAGTTACTGAAATTTGCCCATAAACACAAATGTCCACTGGCTTTCTCTGCTGAGTTTCTGTTTTCATACTAGCAGAGCCAGAATTAAGCTGTTACTCAATGTGCAGCCATCTTGGAAGTCTTGCTCTGTTGTCATTTTGCCATAATGTGTGGAAAAAATGGCAAAATGAAGGATGGAGCCATTCATGCAGTCCTCTTGTCTTTTTTTATTTGTTGTATTTACTCCTTTGCTGGAATTAAACTCAGAAAAAATTGTCATGCTTTTGCTATTTTGCATTTCTGTCATTTTGGCCACAAAATTCCCATTTTTTTATTAAACAAATGCACAAAACTACTGATCCTTGCTTTTAGAATTTGCTTGTCAAATGACCACTAAGATATACTGAAACATGGCCTGTAGTTTTACCCTGGCCAAGAGTCAGGTCATAAATCTTATTTAGTCTGCTAAACTTCAGTGTCACCATTGTATACCTTCAAACAAAAGCCTTTGACCTCCTCAAGAAAAAGACCTTAAAATGTATTTATTTACCTTTTGTATCTAAAGGCCAGATATTTCATAAAAATTCCAATTATTCAGTCAAACTCAAACTGAAGTGATAAAAATGTTATTGATCCCAAGAGCACATCCATTTGATGGCGTGCCTCTCTTTTGTATTCTCCTTGAGAGCTTCATTATAGGTTCTGATCAGACCCCTATCAAAACTATCATTTATTCAAGGAGACCTTCATTCTGCTACCAGAGGAGTCATTGACTAATCAATTCACTTCTTTTTCTAGTTTCATTTACTGCATGATTGCTCTTTAGTGGTTTTATTTCTCCCCGGTACTCTGATGTTTACTGTTCAGAAAGTGCATCCTTCTTTCACGGATGCATCAATACCAAGTAAATGGGCTGGTGCCTTGACAAGCCTCAGCTGTAACCCAGAACTGAAAGACATTGTAAAAGTAATATACTTCCTTCACATTTAGCATTTGATATGCTGAACCATTGCTGCCTGCTAGCGTTTCTTGCCTCATAAGTCTTAACCCAAAATGTGCTCTTTAGCTAAACCAATACCCAATGTTAAAAAACAACCAATACCCATTGTTCATAGGAATATATAATGTTCATAGGTAAATACTTGGTCAGCTGACCTTGTGGGCCATTTTAAGCCTAGTCAATTTCTCTCAAAGCTTAGAATGAAGCCCTGTACTTTGTACATATGATGTAAATACCACAACACCCTTATCTTCTTACAAAACAACCAGTAACAACTGTCACATGTTGCAAAACCACAAATACCCTGTATTACATAGTTACAAAACCACTAATATCCAGTGTCACCTGTTACAAAACCAACAGCAAATGCCGCGTTATAAAGCCACCAATACCCAATGTCATATGTAAACCCTTATCTCTTTACAAAACTACCATCACCCAGTGTCACATACAGCCTCATTACTGCTGCTGATAAAAAAGCAGAACTCTAAGTAGCCTGTCTTGCTCTAACAGTATTTATTTATTTAACTTTCTCTTCCAGAAGCCCTCTGTTGTGTCTAGAACTGAAAATATCATAACAATTAGCGTTATTGTGAGCAAATGATAATGGTGTCCTTTACTACCATTACTCAGATATTGTGGCTTAATACATATTTGAATTGTGTGTTGTTTCACAAAAGTAGGCATAATGTTCATTAATTTCTTGAGTCTAATTGCTTCTTAATTACATCTAAGTCTTCCACCTGTTTCATCCCTGACAACTTTTATCTCTATGAGCCACTGGTCTTTGCTTGGGGCATATGTCACTGGCAAAGCACTAAGATTCTTTAAGAGATTTGCCTGTAAAACTTCCTAGGGCTGTAAATAATCTTAATAGCCACTATTATTATGGCCATTTGCAGTATCTGAGATATCTCTGCATCTCTGTGTCTGTTGTTGCACACATTCACTCTGCTTTAACACTGTGAATCTGTTTAACTACTCTTAGTTTCTCACAAGCCAAACAGAAAGTGTTATCAGAAGTAATGTCTTTGAGAACTATGATATGAAACAGCATCGTGAACTTCTTGATTTTATATTCGTATATCAGTACATTTTCGCCCAGTAACTCCATATGGTACCCTAGATATGTTATTTAGTAATTTCATACACAGCTCTTTTTGTATGCCTTTTAGCTCAGTTGTTTCAAAAGCATCTTTAGACAATATATTTAATTTTAACATTTTGTTAATTAAGTCTCATCATTTTTGAGAAGACAGTCTGGTTTGCACTCTTGTCTTACTATTTCTGATCCGTTTTATCAGCTCATTTCCTTTTAATTGTGTCAACAAGCAGCCCTCGTTTTCATGTTTCTTTTCAAGAAGCAAATTTGATTGAACGCACTTCTTGTCTTTCCTCGTACAAATGTTTGAAAAAAATTTCACATTTTCCAGCACTTCTGCAGACTTGTGTAAAAGCAGGTAAAAAGTTTATCTCATGTTTCTAGAAGGACATACTACATGAAGCTTGAATTTTAACTGCATGAGCTGTGCTCTGGATGACTCTACAGTTCATCAGTGTTATCCTTACAGCTAATTCTCACCATATTTCTAGTTATTAAACCTTGTTTATTTAGTATAAACTGAAAGGAATGTCCGCCACATTACACGCGAAGTCCCTTTATTTTCACATTATCATTTAAGCTATACGCCCCATTACCTACAAACTGTAGCGGTGAGCATGCCTGTAGCAGATTAATAGTGCCTGCAGAGCTTGCAGTGGAATGAGTCCATATTTGTCTTAAAAATATGTTGTTCATATGACCCACTCTGAAACATCAAAGGATGAGCTGTTTATATGGAGTTCATCTAAACAAGCTTACAAAGTTATAACTTCAATAAAATATTTAACATCACACTCTAAAAACACGGTTTGGAGGGTTGCAGGATTCCCTCACCATCCCCACTCTGATGTCATTGCTTTAGACTGTAATGTTAAATGCTTTTGACAAGTTGCTGATGATGAGTTTGCTTTGTGGAACTTTGATTTGATAGTTCATCTGCTGACAAGTTCTCATGCATGCTCGATCACATCCTGAAGACAGGAGAGCTGCAGTAAAGCCTAAACGTAAGGCTTTGTAATTGTACTGTTAGTTTGCCTTTGCGCTTTGTATTCAGCATTGTTGTTGTATATCAGCAGCTGTTTGTGTACCCTAAAACTGACGTGTTTTTTGATAGAGCACATGAGAACAGTAAATAGTACCACTACTCACTGCTAAAGAACTATTTAATGGAGTGCTCACTCTAGGCTGACGTGACACTGTTAAAATGTTCATTGTTGGGTGGTCACTGCTTTGAAAGCATACATTTGGCTGTAACACATAGCATTCGTTGACATCATAGAATATATGGCACAGTTCACTGTTGGGATCAACACTGAAGCATTTTTCACCAGTGCAGTGAACACTTTTGGACTAGTCATTGTTGTAGTCACCACTGCAGCATTGTTCACTGATTGAGTGGACAGGGCTACATTAGTCAATGTTATGGTCAACATGGCAGTACTGTTCACTAGGAGCAGAGAGGCCACACTGTGTACCATTGCAGTCACTACTGCAACACTGTACACTGATAGAGTGGACAAGGTGTCCTGGGAACTGATGCAGTTATAACACTGTAACACCATTCCCTTATGAGGCAGTCTGCAGTGGTCACAGTAGAAGTTGCCATTGCATCACCATCCATTGATGGAGTCACCAGTGCAGAACTAAATGCTGAGGGCACCATCAATACTGGAATGAGATGCCCAGAACAGACACTCTTGCAGTATTGACAGCCAGAAGGACGGTGCTGTTGTGGTCACTTCTGGAGTATATAATGCTCCTTAGTTACTGTAATGTACAATACTGGAGCTGTAATAGCCACAGTGGTTAGTGAGACACTGTGTACTTTTGCACTGGACATTAGTGAAATGAACACCTCTAAAGTGGTTAATGACAGATTACATAGGTATGTTTTTTATTTGGACGATACTGGTTCTGTAATATCAACTGGAGGGGTCAGTATTTTCTGCTGAAAGGATTGTTGTAGGGGTGATAACTGTTTCAGTGACCGGTGTTGGAATGAGTAGTAATGGACTCTAGACTTCGAACCATTGAAGTGGGGACTGTCTGAATGACCACTTCTAAGGAGGACAGTGTTTGAATGACTGCTATTAAGATTTGGCAATATAGCAATAGCAGTGAAGTGTGGAATATTTGAGGTAGGCATCTGCAGCAGACACTGCTGGGTCCCCATTCTTGTAGTGGTCCCTGACAAAGTGACTACTGCTGTATTAGTTAAAGGAATGGCTTATAATGGATTTAATATTCATGAAATGGCTACTACTGCAGTGTTCATTGGTTGTAAATGGTGAGTACTGCCCTGGTCAATGATGGATCGATCATATCTGGAGCGGAGACCGTGTTAACGCAGCTGGAGTGGGCCTAGAATATTTTGCCAGCTGACAGCCACTGTTTGCGTTCAGACTATCCATTCTGTTTTTGTGTTTGTGTTTTGTTTTTAATCACATGTCATCTGCTTTACAGCTATCATCTCAAATGTGTGTTGTGTACTGTCAAATGTGTTTATGTAAATACATAAATGCTGTGTGCGTATCATTTCATGTCATAAACTTGTATTCCATTGTCAAATAATTATGTCATATCTTGTATGCTTTGGGTCATTGGCTTTGCATCTGAATGTGGCTGATAAACTGGTTCTTTGAGTCCTTGTAAATGTCACCTGGGTTTGCTGTGGTGCAGTGTAACATGTTGTGTTTAACAGCATGTGGGGCATTCATTTCCTGCAGCTTTGCATAATGTGTTTTGTCATTAACTGGTTACAGAAATGCATGTCTCTGCTCTCTGAGCATCTGTTTAAAAAAGAGATATTACCTCTCACAGCTGAGACTACCCCATAGCTGAAATTTCTCTACACAAATATGGGAAGTCATGGCTGTCAAATCAGACAGTATTAACTGATGAAAATCCTGATATGTAAGCCCAGAAGGAAGCCAGTCATGCATTCCATAGTCATTGCTTGTCACACTTAAAAAGCTTTGGTTTGTTACATATTTCTCCAGCTTAATATACAATATACTCCTTGTATATTCTTTCCCCATTTCCTGATAGCATAACATACAAGTGTGAAGAAACTTGGTGGTAACCATCAGGGGTGCTGCCAGACACATCACCATGCTGACCACTAAATGTTCAGATGGCTTTGTAGATGCTGTCTGACAATCCAAAGATACAGACTTATTTTAGTTGAGTTATGGACTGAGCAATAAGTTGTCACATTGGCAGTCTGTAATCCAGACTCTAAAGAATTCACAAGAGGGGAAAATATGCCAATGATTGTTAACAGCTCAAAGAGGCAGTGTTTTGATATCGGCATACAATGTTGTGCAAACTCTGCCTGCCTGCTATCTGCCCCAAGCATATTCTAAACTCCTTTTAAATGATGGCTTTCCCGGCCAATTTCATTAATATTGATACATTATTTACTGTTTGCATAAAACTGAATTAGCACCTTATTTATAAAGTGGATGAAATCCCTCCAAACCATAATCAAGAAGGATTATAAAACATTTTTCCCCAAGAATACATTTTTCACTGCTTGTTAACTGGAAAAGATGTTCACTGCCTGGCACAGCGAACCAGTGATGGAAGTTAATTTCTCTGTCTGGCACAGCGAACCAGTGATGGAATTATCGGCCTAATCTTCATTATTAGTAATTTCATTCGCAGTTTCTCTTTGCAGACTCATGTTGATCGCTTTGCTCTTTCTTTTCCAGTCTCCTTTGTCTATGGTAGCTGAGCGTGAAATGGCTGACATGCGGGTAATAATGGAGTTGGTTTGGTTTTTCAGTCATCGTTAAAAAATTGCATGACATTATAATGTATTTGCCATGTTTTTACACATATTGTTTGCACTTATTCCTATGCACTGGAATTGTTGGAACTATCTGTAGTAAAAGTTGAGATGTTCCTCTGAGACTTCTGTTAAACTGCAGAAGTCAGTTCCTTTACTCACTTTTTGCATGTTACATTAAAAGATTAATTTTTCTAGTATCTTTTTAAAGATTTCAGATATTTACACTAGTTTGAGTTCTGTGAGTTAAGTAAACTTGCACAGAAAAGTCTGCAGTATTTGTAGAATTTTACACAATATGTAGAAGTGGCTTGTTTTGCTGCATGTCTTTTCCTTTGTGGTACAAACCATGCTCTGTTCTTTGTTGCTGTGCATGATTTGATTTTAAATTATGCAAAGAATCCCTTGATAACATTTGAACAGTGATGACAGCCATGTGAGATAGTTCTGTGCGTCAGTTCCTACCGTAGTTTCACACAGAGTAGAAGAATCATGTATTGGTACTATAAGTAACAGGCCCATCTGTGTGGTTAACCGAGGGCACAACAGTAAGTCTGAGTTGGACAAAAGTACCTCCTACTGTGGTTACAACACTTAACATAGGTGTATCACAACATGTTTATATGTTCTGCTGGACATATCTTTGGGCTTCTTAATACCTGTTCCAGCCACAGTACCCCCACTACACAACTGGATACTGAATTACCTCTGTCATGTGTCTTAGTGTGGACTTCCAACAGCCATGCTAGGGCTGTCCACTTCTTCACAGATATTTTTCCACCACACAATATGTAATTATCTACAAAAAAATGAAACAGTAATAAAATATTAAGCATCCAGTGACATAAGAAGATTTTGCTGTCTTCATTTTCCACAACTCATTCCTGCCCTTAAAAATGTATATTCTAGCGTGGGATTCTCCTCTGTGGCCCAGATTTTCACAAAGAGGAAGAAAAAGTCAGGTGTCTTATGGACTCACTACATCCCCTCAGGAATACATGAGATGTTCACTCTGTACATTCTTGGTTGAGCCTTATATAACCAATCTATGACTGCAAGTTGGTGATTTCCGAAAAGATTGTTCAGTATCTTAAACAACGAGTCAGCAAAACGTGTGCTGAAAAGCTTTGATAGTAAGTGATTCATCACATCAGTGTAGAGGTAAAATATACACACACACACACACACACACACACACACACACACACACACATGTAAGCAATTCTTACAGACTCTACTAGAGTATGGAGACCCCCACTGAAAAGGCCCAGAGCCCTAAGCTACCTAACCAGGTGTCACAGTACATAATTGTTCTAGACTATCTCAGAAGTGGCTGAGTTCACATCCCAGCAGTATAAAACTGCTACATTATAAGAAATAAACTGCAGATTCTTTATAATTTTATTAGCCTAAATGTCTCTTCTAGCCATGCATGCATTCATTCAAAGTAAAGACATGGTTTGTAACTCACCAATTAAATATATCTAGCATCTGTTGAGTCTCTAATGTTAAGTATGTTTTCAGTGTAATAAGCACGGTTTAGAAAGTAATTCGTTTTGCATGACATTTATAATTTTCATGTTTTGTCATAGTAATATGAGCTTGTCTAATGCAGAATTTTTAATTCATTAGCAAAGTTGAGGTCTTAGATGAACTGCATAGGTTCACAGGTAAGTACTAGGCTATCTGCCCAAGGGCATTTATAAGCCTAGCCAGAATGTGTTGGCTTTTGCCACCCCCTTAGATTAGTTCCCTGTGCCACTGTCCAGCAGAGCCACTGCAGTGATGAGTGTTAGTGAGGGGCTCTGCCTGATGTATATTGGAATCCTGTTCCAAAGCATGGGGAGTCTCTGGGATAGGAATCGATCCCTCCAGCATGTCCTATTTATCGTTGTGGTGAGGTTTATACCTCCAGAGTGTGTGGTTCTCCAGGATTTGTTTTTTTTTTAGGTGAAGCATGTCCATCAATTCTGGGTTGAACATGGCCTTGTATGTCAGGCAGAGATCACCTGTGAGTAAGCGGTTTGCAACCAAGTACAGCTGGAGTTTCTTGAGTCGGGCTGCATAGGGCATCTGCTTGAGGCCAGTAATCCTCTTGGTGAGGTTCTTTTGTGGCCTTTCCAACTGTTGCAGGTGTCTTGTAAGGTACATCCCAAATGGGGATTGTATTCTATGGTGGGTCTAATGAGTGATGAGTAGAGAGGCACAATAACCTCTTTTGTTCTAGATGCGAACCCTTTTGTGATTATTTGGGCCACATAGAAGGATTTTCTAACCATCTTGGCAATATGATTATCAAAAGTGATTATTCACTAAGAAGGATTGTGTAAATGCCATCTTCCCAGAGGGCAGTGTCAATGATGTTCCAGCTTTCTGAGAATCAGGTTTATTTTCATACTGAATGATGAAGCAGGAAATTAACCTGCCCCTCCGTTCATTTTCACCAGTTACTGAAGGAGTAAAACTACATTCTTACTTCATCGTCACATTTTTGACTTCAGCAAAAAGAGCAACATACACATTTCTTCCGTTTTAAGGCCATTATGGCCATCTTGTTTCCATTTGAATGAAACAAAAAATATTTTATTAGCATTTTATCACAGTTTGCCAATGGTCCAACCACATTTGCACAAACAGGCCTGTGATTGGTGATTTGAAGTTGTGTGTGTTGTACTATTTATGGTATGATAATGCTTTTGAATCATATTTACTGTGTTCTCATTTTAAAACACATTGTATATGGCATAAAAAGGACACATCTTGAAATTCAGAAAAAAACATTTGTGAAAAGGCCCATGTTGTTGAACCCCCCCCCCCCTTTCATGATTGCTGGACGGCGCAGTGGTGCAGCAGTAGCATTGTCACCTCACGGCAAGAGGTTTTCTGGTTCAATTCTCAGCTGGAGTGCCTTCTGCGCAGAGTCTGCATGTCCTCCCTGTGTTCATGTGGGTTTTTTCGGGTACTCCGGTTTCCTCCCACGTTACAAAGACATGCATCTGGAGTGTTTCTCCCCAGGTCTCTGCTGAAAATTGGCATTGTTCCAAGTTGGACTTTCCCAGCAAACAAATGTTAAATAAATAAAAAATAAAATGCTATCTGAAAAATGCCAGCACCCCACCAGAACCGCCATTCCAGAGAATAGGTAAGATGACATCTGTTGGCTCAGTGACCTAACTGAAGCTTGGTAACAGGTCTGTTGAGTATTGTTGGACTTGTCAGCGGAGGTTCCTATCAAACCATTGATAGACAGCAATGTTGTCAACAAGGGATGCTCCCCACCTTCAGAGAAATCAGTATTTAGCTTCAGTGGGGGTTACTGTGAATGAATTTAGATTAAGCATCTATCATCTTCACTCTGGTGAGCCTCCAGTTGATCTCAATGTAAGAATTGTTTCTGGAGTTTCTAGACAATACCACTGTTGATATTTGAAAGACATTTCAGCCAGGGATACATATTCCATAAAACAACATCCAAAGGTTGGCTGAGTTTTTCAAGGATTGCCCTTAAAAAGACCATTTTATTGCTACCAGCATCATTCTTATAGGTTCATAGGTTGGTATTAGGCTATCGGTCCTAGGGCCTATACAAGCCTAGCCATAACAATTCCCTGGATATTTCTTCCCACAATATTTACTTCCCTGGACCCCTGTCTAGCAGGGTGACTGATGTGATCCCCGGGGTGAATTTCTTATCTCCCATCCAGTCATCAAGGTTCCTTTTGAAGAGGGCCAAGGAGGTGCTCTGCTTAACATGTATGGGCAGTCTATTCCAGAGTATGGGGAGTCTCTGGGTCAGGAACCTATCCCTCCAGCATGTTTTATTCATTGTGATGACAAGGTTTAGATCCCTGGAGCGTGTGGCTCAGAGGGATTGGGATTTCTTTAAGTGGAGCATGTCCAACAGCTCAGGGTTTGCTATGGCATTGTATGTTAAGCAGAGATCACCTCTGAGTAGACGATATGCCACAGAGTACAGCTGGAGTTTTTTTAGACGGTCAGCATAGGGCATCTGCTTTAGGCCTGTGATTCTTTTAGTAAGGTATTTCTGCGGCCTTTCCAGCTGTTGCAGATGTCTTTAAGTTTGCATTAGTGAAGATCCTTCTGACTGCAGTTTCTGTTATATCATATAATAATATACCTACCTACAATACCACCAGATCTTTTGAAATCAGTTCTGAACTCTCACTCTACCCCCTAGCATGGTGTCTCCATAACTGTACTACATATGGCTGGAACTGCTTCCATTCATCTGATCATCCTTTTAGCAGTGGTCAGGAACTAAAAACGACACTTATTCAGCATGAAGTGACACTGATGTTCAGAAAGTTTAGAAATCAATAAGAGTGCCCCCTGCTGGTGAGATGACTTAAGTTGTGAACACCCTTCTCCTTTCTGTCATGAAGATTTGGTGTTGTAGAAAATTTTTCACTGATTAACTGCAATAATCATGCCAAACCCAGCATTAATCAACACTCCATGGCTCAGAGCGCTGTGAGGAGGAGCAGACTGCAGACTTTGTTAGAGGCTGGACTTGGTACACAATAAAATGATGTAGCCATGAGTAACACGGAACCCAATGAGAATGATAAAATAAAGATGGTGGAGTTTGAAGGAAGGCAGGGTGGTAACAGGGTGTACTGAGGATGGCAGCAAAGTGGTAACAGGGTGTACTGGGGTGATAGCCAAAGGAAATTATGCCATCAAAGTTACTTCTGAAGTTGAAGGAAGACAAGACTGTTGTTAGGAAGCAGGGATTTGGGGAAACGTGAATTATACATGGATAGTCTAAGCAAGCAGGGAATGCATGGATAGTGTGAGCTGGGATTGTGTAAGGAAATACAAGAGATAAGAATGTTGCAGGAAATCAGGATAAGACAGACATGCTCTTGAAAAGCAGAGAGGCAGTCAAAAAGCAGGAATGTCTTGGGAACAGTGAGGAAAGGTATAAGGCGTTAGAGAAAAAGCAGAGGGGAATAGGGAGGAGACAGGAACCATGCAGAGAAACTCAGAGTAATTGACTAGTGGAGATTAAATAGAATGAATCAGCAGGTCACAGCTAATGGAGAAAAGCCAAGTGAATACAAAGTTGAGAGGGAACTTCATGAGAAGTAAAGCAAACTAAAAGTACACTATGAACTATGAACTATGAACTATGTATTCATCAAGGAGTGGGAGCAGGAAGATGAGAGGCAGTCCTGTGAAAGCAGAAGCAAAGCGGTAAGATAACGCTGCTGTTTCATGACTGGAGAGGGAGGAACGTAAGGTGAGTAAATGCACAAAGGCTTAATACAAAAGGAATTACAAAAAGGGATTCAAAAGAGAAGGGAAAGAGGAAGAGAACAGTGATCCTGCCACAGACGGTGCACTCCTAGTAGAAAAGTCTGGTATCCAATATGTTGTGTAAATTAGTACAGGGACGTCTTTTGGTTACGTAGAAAATGTGCCATGTGTCATGCTGGAAAGAAACAACTGCGCCTTGTTGAAAGTGATCAGGAAACAGAAGGCTACTCCCAGTGTAACTGTGCATGTGGGTGTAGATGAGCTGGCAGTTAGCATGTCGGAGGTGATACAGCTCCAGTCCATGGAAATAGGGAATTTCATGGGAAGGTGGGGAGTTTTGTGGTTTCTCAAAGGTAAAATCAATGTTATGTGCAAGAAGAGGAGGTAAATTCATGAACATAGTCAGTGGGTGAGGATTAGGTACATAGGTTCATAGGTTCGTAGGTGTTTACTAGGCTAACAACCACAAGGGCCTTTTTAAGCCTAGCCATACATCCCAAATCTCTGACAAGTTCTGATACCCTTGATAAGTGTAAGCAGAGGGTTGGGAGATAAACATTTACAAGCAGGGACCTGGGAGATGAACCATTTACAGGTTGCCTGTGTCCATTAGAGACATAGGTGCCAAGCCAGGGATGGATTTCCTGTTCCCCATCCAATTGTCCAAATTACACTTGAAATGGGTTGGGGAGCACCTCTGCTTCTCATGAATGGGTAGCCTGTTCCATAGACAGGATAGTCTCTGGGATACATATCTGTCTCTCCAGCAGGTACTATTTATATAAAAGGGAAAGTTTAAGTCTTTAGAACAGGTAATTCAGGTGCTGTTTGTTTAGCGGACATGCAGAATGTCCATCAGAGTGGGGTCTGTCAATGCCCTCTATGCCAGGCATAGATCTCCCCTCAACAGCCTGTAGAAGACAGAATACAGGGACAGGGGTTGGCACGCTATGCATAGGACATTTTACTTATGCCCTGTATTCTTCTAGTGAGGAACCTCTGTGGACATTCCAGTTGTTGGATATGCCTGGGTAGGTACATACCAAAGGGGGCATTGTACTCAGTGACAGGTCTGATGAATGCTGGATACAGTGGAACCAATGACTTCCTTGGACTTAGATGCCATACCTTTGTTTATAAGTTGTGCAACATAGAATGATTTCCTAACTGCTGTAGACGCATGATGTTCAAAGGCTAGATTGCTATCTATGTGTGTCCCTAAGTCCCTGACTACCCGGTCAACTCTAAGGGGTGTGTTGTCAGTATGATAGTTACCAGGGATGAATGACTTCCCCAATGATACTGTTATGCATTTCTCAGCATTTAGTTTTACTCCATGGCGCTGACACCAGTTGTTTGCCTGTGTCAGCCCTTCTTGGAGAACATTTGTGTCAGTGTGGGATTCAATGACAGCTCCTAATTTGCAATCATCTGCAAATTTAGTCAGCCAGAGACCATTGAGACTGACCTTGACTTCAGAGAAGTAAATGCCAAAAAGGAATGATCCAAGGACTGATGCCTGAAGATACCACTTGTGACTGCCCTCTTTGTAGAGGTGGATTCCCCGATTTTAACTTCCTGGGTCCTGTCTGTGAGCCAGTTGGCTGTCCACCGCGTAACAACCATGTTTGTACCTAACCTCTTGAGTTTGTCAATAATGCCCAAGTTGGGTATTGTGTCAAATGCCTTGGCCAGGTCAAGGTAGGTAGTGTGAAACTGGCCAGGTCAAGGTAGGTAGTGTGAAACTGGCCAGGTCAAGGTAGGTAGTGTGAAACTGGCCAGGTCAAGGTAGGTAGTGTGAAACTGGCCAGGTCAAGGTAGGTAGTGTGAGACATTCTGCTGTCATCCGTTGCTTTGGTGACCTTTTTGAAGAAGCCCATTAGGTTGAGTAGGCCTGGTCTGACCTTGATGAAACTAAACTGGGTTGGGTCCAGTGTCTGGAGGTTTACTTTGTCATTATTGATCATTTCCATGATAATTCTTTCCATGACTTTGCATATGAGACTCATAAGACTTATGGGTCTGTAGTTTCCAGGGTCTGTAGATGGCCCACCTACATGCAGAGGGATGACTGTTGCTGTTCTTCATTCATGAAGCACGAAGCCTGTTTGGAAGCAACATTTAAATAGTAATTCCAGAAGTTCTGAATGGGCATGCTTCATGCTATTTAGAATTTATTTTGGGATATTGTCTGTGCCCATTGATGCAGTGTTCTAGGTCTTAGAAAGAGCATTAAGGACCTGTTGCATAGTGACAGCAGAGGGAGTTATATTTGATGGTATTTCCTGAGGGAAGGTTGAGGGGGAGAGAAGGGTAACATTGGAACTGAATTTGTCAGCCGGTATGTTTGCTATATCTTCTGGCTCAGTATAG
Source organism: Protopterus annectens (assembly GCF_019279795.1). Taxonomy (NCBI): domain Eukaryota; kingdom Metazoa; phylum Chordata; order Ceratodontiformes; family Protopteridae; genus Protopterus; species Protopterus annectens. Next base: position 1,523,916,161 of record NC_056726.1, read on the forward strand.
GTGGCTCCATTTACAGTGTGCTCTGCACACAACTGTGTGTTGCCTTTGAGGTGGTGAACATAGCTAAAGAATTCCTTGTGGTTGTCCTTGGCCTAGGAAGCCAAATTTACTTCAGATTTGACCTTGGTGGACTTTATTTGTCCTCTGAGTTTTCTGTTTAGTTTGATGAGGGTGCTTTTATCCTGCTGGGTGCTGCACCTCCTAATTTTTGCCATGGTTTTCGTCCTTCTGTTATACAGCCTGTTGATTTTGTGATTCCACAAAGGTGGCCTGTTTTTTTGAGTTAGTTAGCTGCCTCTATGTAGTTATTAACATGGTTGTATAGAGTTTCTCTGAACAGTACTGCATAGGTAGCAGTGTTCTGATGGTTTATGGGTCTTCAGATTTTGCCAGATTATCACTTAATAGCAGCAAATTAGCCTTGGAGTAGTTCCTGAGTATTTCAGGGTTAGCTGGGGGTCCAGGTTTTATTTTTACTTCAAAGAAGACCATTTTGTGGTTTGACCTTACCAGAGAAGACACTACACTAGGGGGTGTGCAGCGCTGACCCATATTAACGAGGAACATATCAAGTATGGTTGCACCCCTGGTTGGTGTATTGACAATCTGTTCCAGAGAGTTTGTGTTTACAAAATCCAGGAATATCTGCGCCTGTAAAAGTGGTGTTGTATAGGATTCCCAGTTAATAGTGGGGTAATTAAAGTCGCCCATGGGTTTGGTATCGGGTTGGATGGTGAGTGCTTCCAAAAGTTTAAATGCATGTGATGAATGAAAGACAAACTGAAAATATGCCTCTATGCAAGTGAAGGTTCAAAGTTAAATATACAAAAAAGCACTTGCGAGGTGTTGCAATAAAATCCAAAGTTGCCAAGTGGAGAATCCCAAAGAAAACTTCCTTTATTTACACAAATACAGGCTGTAAGCGCTTTCAGCTAAGAAAATGGCCTTCATCAGAAACACCCATAATCCCAATGGCAAACAGGATGGATTTTAGTAGCAAATAAAGAAATTAAGGCTGCAGTGAGAGAAGAACCCATATACAGTAACAAAAGGGCTAGGAATTTTAAAGAGATTCTAGAAAACAAACATGCACCCAGTAATAGTAGAGTTAAGGCTATGTATAAGTGTTTAGACTGCAGAGTGCAGATTTATAGCAGAGGGACCTTATATAGGTTCATAGGTTCATACTAGGCTATCTGCCCTAGGGCATTTATAAGCCTAGCCAGAGTGTGTTTGGCTTTCGCCACCCATTTTAAATTCATTTTGATATGCCCTTTTTCGAGGTTAGTATACTGTGCCTCTGTCTAACAGTGACACAGAAGTGATACCCAGGGTAAACCTACGATCTCCCATCCACTCATCAAGATTCCTCTTGAAGAGAGTCAATGAGGGACTCTGCCTAACCTGGACTGGGATTTTATTCCAGAGTGAAGGGAGCTTCTGGGTTATGAATCTGTCCCTCCAGCATGTCCTATTTATTTCAGTGCTGAGGTTCAAGTCTCTCAAGCCGAGCTCGATGGGATTTGGATTTTCTGAGGTGCAGCATGTCCATTAATTCCGGGTTGGACATGGCTTTATACATCAGGCACAGATCGCCTCTGAGCAGGCGGTATGCCACTGAGTAGAGCTGGAGTTTCTTTAACCAGGTAGCATATGGCATCTGTTTGAGCCCTTTGATCCTCTTGGTGAGGTATTTTTGGGGTCTTTCCAGTTGCTGCAGGTGTCTGGTAAGGTACATCCAAAAAGGGGCATTGTACTCAATTATGGGCCTGATGAGGGATGAGTAAAGAGGCACAATGACCTTCCCTGATCTAGATGTGAATCCCTTCATGATTAGGTGGGCTATATAAAATGTTTTTCTAACCACTTTGGCCACGTGGTTTTCAAATGAGAGATTGCTATCAGCTTGGGTCCCCAGGTCCATTAATTACTTCTTCCATACTTAATGGATTACCACCTATGTGGTAATTTGTGGGCACTTTGTTTTTGCCAAAGGGGATGACTATATACTTTTTGGTGTTTAGCTTGAGGCCATGGCTCTGGCACCAGTTGTCTGTTTCTATGAGGCCCTTTTGTAGGATGCTTGTATCAGCTGGAGAGTCGATTATGGCGCCTAGTTTGCAGTCATCTGCGAACTTGGTCAGCCACAGTCCTTCTGTGTTGGCCTGTACCTCCGAGAAATATATACTGAACAAGAGAGGTCCCAGGACTGAGCCTTGTGAGTTGCCACTTGTAACTGGTTTGGAGTCTGACATGGCCCCAGCAATTCTAACCATGCGGGCTCTGTCCTTGAGCCAGTTTGCAACCAATCTAGTGACATATGGGTTTATATTTAAGCTGGTGAGATTATCTATAATGCCTGAGTGGGGTATTGTATTGAAGGCTTTTGCGAGGTCCAGGTAGGCTGTGTGGACCACCTTCCCCTCGTCAATGACCTTGGTGACTGTTTCAAAGAAATCGACCAGGTTTAAGAGGCAGGATCTGCCCTTAACAAAGCCAAACTGGGTAGGATCCAGTGTCTGTAGGTCCCCAATATCTTTATTTATGAGGTCCATGATGATCCTTTCCATAGCTTTGCAGACCAAGCTAGTCAGGCTTATGGGGCGATAGATTCCAGGATCTGTTGAGGCACCACCTTTGTGGAGAGGGACCACTGTTGCAGTACACCACTCTTTGGGTACATATCCTGTAAGTAAGGCTGAGATTGAACAGTAGTTTTAGGTTTGGGTTAAGCTCTTCTTGGAGTTCATGTAGGACGCAGCCCGGGACACCTTCTGGTCCCATTGATGCTGTGTTTTTTGCTTTGGAGGGGGTGGCTCTTACCCGAGCATCTGAAATGTCAGGGGGGCAGCACTCTGCTGGGATAGATATTTTCCCTTTTGGTAGGGAGGGGGGGGAGACGTTTGCGCTGAACCTGTCAGCTAGGATGTTGGCAATGTCTGTGGGTTCGGTGTATTTTTTGTCATTTTGGACTAATTCTGAGCATATTTGGGAATTCCCACCCAGGTTCCTAACATAACTAAAGAAAGCCTTGTGATTATCCTTAGTGTCCTGTGCAATTTTTCTCTCGAAGCTGGCCTTAGACGATTTTATGAGTGCCCGTAGTTTTTTGCTAATACTGATCAGAGATGCCTTCCCTTTTTGGGATTTTGCTCTATCATGTAGTAGCTTCTTCCTTCTATTGTATAGTTTGTTTATGGTTGGGGTCCACCAGACAGGATGTCTGCCTTTGGAGGATTGGGTCTTGGTTTTATTTGGGATTGCATGATCAATGCATTCCTGAAGGTGTTCATAGAATGTGTTTATAAAGGATTCTGCGGTCTGGGCAGATTTTCCACAGACCCGGGGCTTTGAAGGATTCCACCTCGGTTTTGAGGAGTGAAATTTGCTTTAGAGAAGTTTTCACTGTGGTTTTTGGGCAGTGGGTGGGGTTGGGATGTGAATATCCAGTGAGATTAGTTTATGGTCTGATCTTACCAGTGAGGGATACACTTCTGGTCTGGAGCATAGAGCCCCCATGTTGGTGATGATCAGGTCCAGTATGTTTTCCCCTCTTGTGGGAGTGGCAACAAGTTGTTCCATAGCATTTGAGTTTATAAATTCTAGGAACCTTTGGGCTAGGGTGTTGGAGCTAGAGTAATGCTCCCAGTCTATGTTTGGGTAGTTGAAGTCGCCCAATATAATGGTGTTTGGAGAGACCTTCATATTTTCCAGCGTTCTCAGGAAGGCCAAGTGGGGTTCCTGGGTTTGGGATGTAAGTACCTATGAAAAAAACATTACAGTGCCAGGTAGGTTTACATGCAGTTCAGAATTTGTGGTATACGTGGCAAAGTGCCTAGCATGGAATTCTATCTACACAGGAAAACTAATCGATCACTGAGAAGGAGAATTTATGAACATTATTATGGAATAAAAAAGAAAGATTACAATAATGCATTGTTTAAACACACATTAGAATGTTCCAAGTGTTCAAAGTTTTTGTTTTCAGTAATAGACTATGTTTCTCCTGATTTTAATGGGGACAAAGAAGGAGAGCTTGAATAATGGCAGATTCTGCTCAATGCTTATAACAAACCTGGTCTTAATAGTTGGGTGAATTATAAAGTTGTTTTACGCAGAAAAGCAAAGTACAATAAATGCAAGTAGAATTGTAGTTTTTATGTGTCTTATAGTAATGTTTTTAGTTTATGTCATTTATGTTATTTATATAAAACATATTAATTGGTTAATTGAATAGTAATTTTTTGTTAGTGAAGGGTATTTAAGTGTTTGCCATTGGGATTATGGGTGTTTCTGATGAAGGCCATTTTCATAGCCGAAAGTGCTCAAAGCCTATATTTGTGTCAATAAAGGACATTTTCTTTGGGATTCACCACTTGGCAGCTTTGGATTTTATTGCAACACATTGCAAGTGCTTTTTTGTAAGTTTAAATACATGGTATGAGTTTCCTGGGTCATAGAGGGGGTACACCGTCTTGTCCGAGACGATGCAAGGGTCTGTAGGCTTGTTGTTGTATTCTCCTGGTAGATGCCTTGAACAGCAACCAGACCAGTCAAAAATGTCAAGCACAGACACTCACTGCCCAGCCAGAAACAGGAATCAATGCACTCTGCTCCTTCTGTCACCAGGAGAAGAATATAAGCACAAATTCCAAGCTATCATTTGTGAAGCAGTTATTAGGCTTTCCGGTAATAAGCAATCTCCAGGAAATAATGTCCCTGCGCTCCTTCTTTCACCAGGAAAAAACAGAATCACTAATCCCAAGATGACTACTGAGATGCAGAATGTGGGCTGTCCAATAATTGATGGTTTTGCAATAGATTTTGCAGATTTTAAAGATAAGATGGAAAAAGATGGTTAATATCTTAAGGACTGCATTGTGCACTAAGCAGTTAGATATAGGTTCATAGGTTCATAGGTTTATACTAGGCTAACTGCCCTAAGGCATTTATAAGCCTAGCCCAAAGTTATGTGGCTTACGCCGCCCCTTATGTTAGAAATACTGTGCCCATTAGTTTGTTTTGCCTCTGTCCAGTAGTGACACAGAGATGATTCCCGGGGTAAACCTACGATCTCCCATCCACCGGTCAAGATTTCTCTTGAACAGAGACAGCGAGGTGCTCTGCCTCACATGGACCGGGATTTTATTCCACAGCATGGGGAGTCTTTGGGTGATAAATCTATCCCTGCAGCACGTCCTATTTATATCCATGCTAAGGTTTAAATCTCTTGCTCTAGTGGTTTTGGTGGATTTGGTTTTTTTGAGGTGGAGCATGTCCATTAATTCCGGGTTGGTCATGGCCTTGTATGTCAGGCACAGGTCACCTCTGAGCAGACGGTATGCAAATGAATAGAGTTGGAGTTTCTTCAGTCTGGCAGCATATGACAGGTTTTGGAGTCCCTTTATCCTTTTGGTGAGGAACTTTTGGGGTCTCTCCAATTACTGCAGGTGTTGGGTGAGATACATCCCAAATGGGGCATTGTACTCGATCATTGGTCTGATAAGTGAAGAGTACAGGGGAACAATGACCTCACTTGATCTGGATGTGAATCCCTTCATGATCAGGTGGGCAATGTAGAAGGTCTTTCGAACCACTTTAGCAACGTGAGTGTCAAACGAGAGGCCACTGTCAACCTGGGTCCCCAGGTCCCTGATAACCTCTTCTGTGCTTAGTGGGTTGCCACCTATATGGTAGCTTGGGGTTACCTTGTTTTTCCCGAAGGGTATGACTATACACTTTTTTGCGTTTAACTTCAGGCCATGGCTCTGGCACCAGCTATCAGTTTCCATGAGACCCCTCTGAAGGATGTCTGCGTCCGATGTACTATCCACTATGGCACCCAATTTGCAGTCATCCGCAAACTTTGTCAGCCATAGTCCTCCTATGTTTGCCTGTACTTCTGAGAAGTAGATGCCGAACAATAGGGCGCCAAGGACTGAGCCCTGTGGGACTCCACTTGTAACCGGCTTGGAGTCTGACATGGCTCCAGCAACTCTAACCCTGTGGGTTCTGTCCTTTAGCCAGTTTGCAACCCATCTTGTGACATATGGGTTTACATTTAAGCTGGTAAGTTTCTCTATAATACCCGAGTGGGGTATTGTGTCGAAAGCTTTTGCAAGGTCAAGGTAGGCTGTATTGACTGCCTTTCCCTCATCAATGGCCTTGGTGGCTGTTTCGAAGAAGTCGATCAAGTTCAAAAGGCAAGATCTGCCCTTGACAAAGCCAAACTGGGTTGGGTCCAAGGTCTGCAAGTCCCCTATGTCCTTGTTTATGAGTTCCATTATGATCCTCTCCATAGCTTTGCAGACCAGGCTTGTTAAGCTTATGGGGCGGTAATTACCAGGGTCCGTAGAGGCACCGCCTTTGTGGAGTGGGACCACAGTTGCCGTACGCCACTCCTTGGGCACATATCCTCTGGTGAGGCTAAAATTAAACAGCTGCCTTATGTGCGGGTTTAGTTCTTCATTAAGTTCATGTAGCACACAGCCGGGGACCCCATCCGGTCCCATTGATGCTGTGTTTTTAGCTTTAGAGAGAGCAGCTTTCACCTGTGCATTTGAGATGTCTGGGAGGCTACACTCAGTTGGGATAGTTATCTCTCCTTTTGAGGGGGAGAGGGGGGGTGAAGTTTGCGCTGAACCTGTCTGCCAGTATGTTGGCAATGTCTGTGGGTTCAGTAATTTTTGTATCATTTTGGACTAATTCTGAGCATATCTGGGAGTTTCCACCCAGGTTTCTGACATAGCTGAAGAAGGCCTTATGATTGTCTTTTGAATCTATGGCAATTTTTCTCTCAAAGTTGGCCTTGGATGATTTTATGAGGGATCGTTTTTTCTTGCTAGTGCTGATCAAAGATGCCTTCCCTTTTTGGGATTTTGCTCTATCATGTAATAGCTTTCTCCTCTTATTGTAAAGTTTGTTTATGGCTGGGGTCCACCAGACTGGACGTTTGCCCTTGGTGGAAAGAGTCTTGGTTTTTTTTGGGATTGCCTGATCCATGCAGTACTGAAGGTGTTCATAGAAGGCATTTGTAAGGGCTTCCGCAGCTTGGGTTGTGGTTTCCATTGGCTCGGGAGCCTTGAAGGATACCACACCTGTCAAGAGTAGTGTGAAGTTTGCTTTAGAGAAGTTCTTCACTGTGGTCTTTTTTGTTTGGGGTGGGGGCGGGATGTGGATTTCTAGTGAGATTAATTTATGATCTGATCTCACCAATGAGGGATATACTTCCGGTGTGGAGCATTTTGTCCCCATGTTCGTGATGATGAGATCTAGTATATTTTCTCCTCTTGTGGGGACGGTGACTAGTTGTTCCATGGCATTTGAATTTATGAACTCCAGGAACCTTTGGGCTAGAAAGTTTGGGCTTGAGTAATGTTCCCAGTCTATATTCGGGTAGTTGAAGTCACCCAATATGATGGTGTTTGGTGATACATTTATACCCTCCAGTGTCTTCAGGAAGGCTGTGTGGGTTTCCTGAGTTTGAGAGGGTGGCCTGTAGCATGCTACAAATTGTAGAGCAGTTTTGCCTATGGTTAATTGCACCTGGATGGTTTCCGATGCTTTGTGCGTAGCCACCAACCTGGAGGTGTGGGTATCCTTGATGAATATGGATACACCTCCTTTGTGGTGTGGTCCGGGTTTTGGGGCCGAACGCATGATATGAGATGAAACCTGATAGTGCCGGGTGCTCTCAGGAGCCTTGAACCAGGTTTCAGTCACAGCACAGACATCGATGTTCTCCATACTGAGAAGGGCCTCGAGTGCATGCATTTTGAGATTTAGACTTCTGGCATTGAGCAGCATTACCCTTAGTTTCTTCACATTTTTGTTTTCTAGGGTGGTAGGTTTAGAATTTGAGCCTTGCCTAAAAAGGCACTATGGGGTGGCAAGAGCCTTAGCCAATATCCAGAATCCCAGGGTGACAGGTGCAAGCTGTCCCTTGGCAGCGTGGCTTGTCGAGCATGTCATCCCAGGCAGACAGGCACTGGATCCCCTTTGAATGACACCAGAAATTAAGCCAATTGTTAAAGCTGATCATCTTGTCACTATATTGTGGCATCATTCTTGGTGAAGGAGGGACACTGCTCAAGGTCAGGGTCATACCTGCCTGGGCTACATAATCAGAGAGCTCCTCTATGTCTCTTTTCATGTAGTCCAGGGAGGTACGTCTCAGGTCGTTCACACCAGCATGGACAATGACTGTGTCATACTTGTACTTGCCATGTAGTGACCTGAGTGCTTGTGTTATGTGGCGAATTCTAGCGCCCGCTAGGCAGCTTACCGTGACCCTCTCCTTGTTCAGCCTGGTGAGTGGGACGTCAGTGTGTCTGACTATGGAGTCACCTATGACAAGTATGTTTGGTGTTGTATTTGGCCTTAAGGGCAGTGACTGCTTTGCACACTGATTTTGTTTTTTATGTGTTGTTTGTGTGGTGTCTTGAGTTTGCAGTTGCTTGGGTGTCTGCTTTGGAGGCCTTTGCTGTTTAGGTAAATTTTTACTCAGAGCCTCCGAGTATGTCTTAGTGTGTTTATGTGTTTGATTCAGTGGTGTGGTTGAGTTATGTGAGACTGGTATTGTGGTGTGTGTAGTTGCCTTCTCCTCCTGCCTGGTTTTGCCAGTCCTGAGTTGAGAGAGCTCAGCCTCCAGTCTGGCTAAATAGCTGCATCTCTCACAAGTGCTAGTGTTACGTGGGAGGAGGAGAGGGTTGTCCGTGTACATGAGGCAATTGTAACATTGTCTCAGAATTCCCAGATTCACCAACTGGGCAGGAGAGGACGCCAGCATCTGACCCTTCGACATGCTAGAAAGTATTATGAGTTGGTATGAGACAGAAAAGTAGTGGGCTTAGCAGGGAAGTGGGCACTCCTGGGGAGTTTTGCTAGTGAGAGATTTGTATAATATAGGAGTGGTTGACCTGCAAAGAGAATGCTTATAAGACAAGGGATATGCTTATAAGACAAGTGCTGAGCTTTTTGAGAAGAAAAAGGTATTTGGAACAAGTGCTGCACTTTTTAGTGAAGGTGTAAACTGTTTAGGTTCCTAACAGAGCAGTTCTAAGGGAAAAATTGAAGAACAGACTTTCTGGAGCCAGAAAGAGTTCAACCTTGTTTAACCGGCGCTGCCCGATGCTGCTCTAGTGGCAACTCCGCACTAAATCGCGCTAAAGCAGGGGTAACTTAAGCTTTAGCTTAAAGAAGGGGTAACTTAAGCTTTAGCTGCCTAAATGGAGAGCCACTAATTTTGAAAGAGAAAGATAGATTGAAAGGAGTTGCTGCTTTTACCAGTGTTAATAGAGAGTAATTGGAAATTACATGGAGTAATTAAATACTTTATTCCAGAAACTGATTTCATTTAAGTGCAAAATGAAGTGCTAAAAGCTGGACCAAAAGATAAATTATAATGACTGCCTTTAAACAAAATTTTACAGAGGTGGAAAGGATATGTGCCATTAATGAGGATGAAACAATATTAAATAGTATAAATACAATTTTATATATATATATATATATATATATATATATATATATATATATATATATATATATAAACATTTGATAATCTCAAAATATTGAAATCTCAAATTTAAGTATCTCAAGATGAAAGTGCCGAAAATGCAGTTGAGCAAAACTGAACTTGCTGAATTCGGAATGCCGAATCCGCAGTTGTGGTGGTGTGCAATGTGGGATTTACTATGTTGGTAAGGTGCGGTGCGCTGTGGGATATGGTTTGCCTGCCGTTGTGTGGATATGTATGGAGATTCAGGTAAGTGATGTTTTTTAATGGTTTTGGGTAGGGGTTTGAGTGTATGTGAATGTGTTGGGAAGTTTTAGGGGTAGGTTAGGGTAGGTAAGTAAGGGTGTGAGTGTGTAACTGCTGATAGTGTTGTGTTTTTGCAACGGGAATTCAGAGTATGTAGTGGTGGATTAGTGTCTTTGTCTTTTTAGTGCGACCTCGGAGTAAGTATATATAAGTAGCGGTGGGGTGCAGGGGGGCTTGCCCCCCTTCTTATATGTAGGTTAGATGACTGTGTTTATGTTATTGTGTATGTGTGTGCGTGTTATTGGTTTATTGTAGGGTGGGGGAAGGTGTGTGTATGTTTGTGTGGTGGAGGATTTATTTTAAAGTTGCGATTTTGAATTTCGCGGTTTTGGGAGTTTGGTATTGTGAGTGTTTGGCGTTATAGTCTCGGGATTATAAAGTGCATCCATATAAATATATATATATATATATATATAAATATATATAAATATATATATATATATATATATATATATATATATATATATATATATATACACACACACACACACACACACACACACACACACACACACACACACAGTAACACAGTATGCACAAATATATTTTGAAATTTATTTTAAGGCATAGTTCCATAAAATGGGGGGGACTTAAGATTTATAGCTACAACTTAGAGAAAATGGAAGGTGTGCCCAGAAGATAAAAGAAGGCAGGCATAGAGCTGTGCTACTTTATCAAAAAGTTACACTTAGAAGTAACAGTAAAGTGAAGTAATAGAGGTGTTCTAAAAGATAGTAAATGTGTGACAGATCTTAAACTACAGGTAACAGAACTGCAGACAGCATGCACAATTCATGAGGAAGCTTTTGCAAATACAGCTAGCTAAAAAGGTGGCCACAAAAATGTGCACACTCCAGTAGTTTGGCACTTAAAAGAGGGTATATGTAGCAAATAAAATGTATAAAGTTTAATAACCAAAGGAGAACAAAGGTTAGCTTAGACACATATCCCTTCATATTTACTTATTAGTGATAGAGCGCTGATCCACTTGGAGCCATTCCAGTCTCAGGCTAGCAGCACTGCCTGCTTATTGACTTACTCATGATTATATCATAGGATCATAGGATCATAGGATCACAGGAAGTTACTAGGCTATTGGCCCCGAGGCCCTTATAAGCCTTGCCAACAGTTTAGACAATGTTTACACAAGTCAGCACCCAAAGCCCCTGTCCAGCAGGGACAAAGGTGGAATCCCAGGGATGTATTTTTTGTTTCCCATCCAGTTATCCAGGTAGCGCTTAAAAAGGGATAATGAAGTACTCTGCTTGATGTGTAGAGAGTTTATCTATTATGCCCGAGTGGGGAAGAGTATCGAAGGCTTTGGCCAAGTCAAGGTAGGTGGTGTACACAATCTTCCCCTTGTTCATGGCTTTGGTGACTGTCTCAAAGAAGTTGACCAGATTTAACAGACATGACCGCCCCTTGACAAAGCCAAACTCTGTGGGGTCGAGTGTTTAGAGGTTGCCAATGTCCCTGTTAATGAGGTCCATGACATAGTAAGCAAAGGGAGGCTATGCGAATCAAACCTAGGACATGCCCTTCAGTCAGCTCTCTTAAGTTGAATCTTCTTTTCTTTTGCCGTTTGTACATCTGTCGAGGGATTTGTATATTTTTTACAAACTAAAAGGTAAAAAGTTCACTCAGAAAAACCATTCAATTAAAACTGCAAGGAAAAACCAGCCAAGCTGAAGTCTTCACTGTGTGATACCTTAAATCTCCTGTAGTGAAGACCCATATAATTTATGCAAATGACCCCTTCGGGACATCCCACTGTTTCAGCTACATAGATTTAGAAGCCAAACCCCACTAATTCTAGATATGCCATGTTTTTATTCAGCATTTTTGGTGTATATGAGCATCTGTTTATGTACCCTGAAATGGATATATGATTTTGATAAAGCACAGAATAAACCATTAAATATTTATTTATTTATTGCTATTTGATCAATCTCCAAATTATTACATAACATTTTAAGAACAATAATTTTACAGTCTTCAAAAATAAAATAACATCTGCAGTTTAATTATAACAAATTAGACATAATATAATGGAGAGAGGCTGATATATTGGTTAAGGCATTTACCTTATAAAGATAAGGTGTGGGGTTTGATCCTTACAGGGGACAATTGGCTAAGGCTTAAAATGGCGCACAAGGGCAGTTAGCCTAGTACTAATCTATGAACCTAATATAATCATTGGTTAAGAATCGATACAAGGTATATGACAATTATTTAGTATTAGTACTGCACACTGGTAAATACTCACTAATAAAGAAATATTTAATGATTGTGAGAGGGTGGCGTAATGGTTAAGGTGCTTACCTTAGAAACACAAGGTGCAGGGTTTGATTCTCACAGGAGGTAATTGGCTAGGCTTAAAGCATTATATGAGGGTAGTTAGCCTAGTAATAATCTATGAATCTATGAATTTACATTCATTGTAGATTGATTGAACACTGTTAAAATGTTCATGGGGGGCCACTGCTTGAATGGATAAGGCTGTAAGACTCTGGTATTCAGTGGCAGCATAGACAATATGGCACAGCGCACTGTTGGGGTTACACTCCAGCATTCTACACCAGTGTAGTGAAAACTTAAGCACTACGCATTGCTGTAGTCACCACTTCAGCACTATTCTCAGATGGAGTGGACAGGGCTACATTTATCACTGTTATGGTAACCACAGTAGCACTGGTCACTGATGAGTGAATAGGATATACTGTCCAATGTTGTAAACACTATTGCAGCACTGTTCACTTACAAACATGTTGTACCGGCTACTGTTGCAGTCGCACCACTGCATCACTATTCACTGATGAAGTAGACAGTCGGCAATGGTCACATTAGAAGCTACCACGGCAGCACTATTCACTGATGAAGTAGACAGTCAGCATTGGTCACATTAGAAGCTACCACTGCAGCACTATTCACTGATGAAGTAGACAGTTGGCATTGGTCACATTAGAAGCTACCACTGCAGCACTATTCACTGATGAAGTAGACAGTCGGCATTGGTCACATTAGAAGCTACCACTGCAGCACTATTCACTGATGAAGTAGACAGTTGGCATTGGTCACATTAGAAGCTACCACTGCAGCACCATTCATTGATGGAGTCACAAGTGCAGCATTAAATGCTAAAGACACCATCAATGCTGGAATAAGATGACTGAAACAGGCATTGTTGCAGTGATGTCAGCTGAAGAGGATAATGCTGAAGTGGTCACTTCTGGACTATATAGTATGCATTTGTTACTCTAGTGTTTAATGTTGGAGCTATTTCTGGTTATGCTGGTTACTTCTGCAGTGGACATTAATGAAGTGGTCACCACTAGAGTGATTAGACATGGATTACATACTGATTAAATAAGTTCAACTGTAGGAGTCAGTATCCCCAGTAGAAAGAATTGTTGTAGGAGTGGTAGCTGTTTCACTGAACACTGCTGGAATGGATAAAGAGGAGCGCTGAACACAGAACCACTGAGGTAGGCAATGTTTGAATAATCATTTCAGAAGTGGCCCTGATGGATTTGGTAATGTAGCAGTGCAGTCTGCAGTACTGGAGATGAATGATTACAGTGGACACTGCTGGGTCTTTATTCCTGCAGTGGTCATTGGTGGAGTGATCACTGCTGCACTACTCATTGATGGAGTGGTGTCAAATGGTGTTACTTCTCCTTAAATGGTTATGGTTGCAGTATTCGCTGATTATAAATGGTGTGTACTGCCCTGTCCAGTGTTGGAACAGTCATAGCTGGAGTGTTTCCTGATAGCATTGCAATAACTAAAGTTGGCCTAGAATGTGTCACCAGCTGACAGCCATTATCTGGGTTCAGTCTACCTGTTCTGTTTTTGTGTTTTGTTGCTAATCACAACTCATCTGCTTTACAGCTATAATCTAAAATGTGTGTTGTGTACTGTGAAATGTGTCTGTGTAAATGCATAAAACTGAAATCATACTGAGTACCAATGTAATTTCATGTCATAAACTTGTATTCCATTGTCAGACAGGTATACCATACCTTGTATGTCTTGGGTCAATGGCTTTGCATTTGAATGTGGCTGATAAACTGGTTCTTTGAGTCCTTCTAAGTATCGCCTGGGTTTGCTGTGGTGCAGTGTAACATGCTGTGTTTAACAGTTGTGGGGCATTCATTTCCTGCGGCTTTGCATAATGTGTTCTGTCATTGTTCACTGGTTACAGACATACATGTCTCTCTGCTCGCTGAGCATTCTTTTAAGAATGACATATTACCTTTCACAGCTGAGATTGCCTTTCAGCTGGAATTTATCTTCCACAAATATAGGCAGTGATTGCTCTCAAATTGGACAGTATTATCTGATGAGTAACTTGGTATGTAAACCCAGATGGAAACCAGTCATGCATTCCATAGTCATTGCTTGTCATACTTATGAAAGCTTTGGCTGATTCCATATTTCCCCATCTTAATATATGGTTTACTTCCCCATCTTAATATATGGTTTACCCCTTCTATATTCTTTCACCATTTCAAAACAGCTTAACATGCAAGCGTGAAGCAACCTGGTGACAGTTGTCAGATGTCTTGCCAACAATATCCCTTGTTGACCATTGAATGCTCCAATGGCTTTGTAGAAGCTGTCTAACAGTCGCGATATACAGACTTCACGTTCAGTCATGGACAGAACAATAGTGTCACAATGACAGTCTGTAATCGAGACAAGTACTCTAGACAATTCACAAGAGGGAAAATATGCCTCTGAGCTTTAAAAAGATTCAAAGAGACAGTGCTTTCACATTGATATATACCACTGTGGGAAATCTGCCTGCCAATATCTGACCTAAGCATATTCTAAAATCCTTTTAAATTATGGGTTTCCTATCTAACTTCATTAAAAGTAATACATTTTGTACTTCAACTGATTATAAATAAAACTAATTGTTTTCATAACATTAAATGAGCACCTAATTAGTAAACATTTAAATCTCTAGTATAGTCAAAATGGAATATGAAAACAAATCTCTCCCCATGAATGTGTTTCTCACTGCTTGTTAACTAGAAAAGATTTCAGTGAAATTCATTGCCTGGCACAGCGAACCAGTGATGGAAGTTAATTTCACTGCCTGACCCAGAGAACCAGTGATGGAATTATCGGCCTAATCTTCATTATTAGTAATTTCATTCGCAGTTTCTCTTTGCAGACTCATGTTGATCGCTTTGCTCTTTCTTTTCCAGTCTCCTTTGTCTATGGTAGCTGAGCGTGAAGTGGCTGACATGCGGGTAATAATGGAGTTGGTTTGGTTTTTCAGTCATCATTGAAAAAATGCATGCCATTATAATCTAACTGCCATGTTTTTACACATTGATTGCACTTATTCATATGCGCTGGCATTGTCAGAATCATTATCTGTAGTAAACGTGGAAATGTTTCTCTGAGGTTTATTGTTAAATTGAAGAAGCCCATTTGTTTGCTCATTATTTGCATTTTATATTAAAAGGATAATTAGTTTTGGATCCATTTTAAATATTTCACATACATTTTCACCAGTAGGTAGTTTTGTGAGTTAAGTAAACTTGCAGAGAAACATTTGCACTGTGTATGGAACTTTACATAATATGTAGAAGTGGCTTGTTTTGCTGCATGCATTTCCTTTGTGGTACAAACCATGCTCTGTTCTTTGTTGCTGTGCATGATTTGATTTTAAGTTATGCAAAGAAGCCCATGATAACAAACTGTGATCACAGCCATGTGAGATAGTTCTATGCCTCAATTTCTGCAACTAGTTTCAAAACAGTCTGAGACAGAAGAATCATGTATGGGTGCTATAAGTAATAGGCCCATCTGTGTAGTTAACAGAGGGCAGAGCAACATGGTTGAGCTTCAAAAACTTGCTTGTTGCTATGGTTATAACACTTAACATGGAAATATCACAGAGTGTTTAAATGCTTTGCCTGGCCACATCTTTGGGCTTCTGAAGACCTATTCCATTCATAGCATCCCTTGTCCCGGTAACAAAAGGCCTCTGTTATGTGCCATAGCATGGACTTTGTCAAGCTGAAGCTGTCCACTTCAAGAAGGTTCCCCTTTCTATATCCACCTTACAGTATGTAATTATGTAAAAAAAATGAACTGTACTAAAATATTGAGGATCGCTCTTGTTGTTGGATTATGTGGTCTTATCTAATGAGGTAATGAGCTTTGGTTTTCTTTTCCTGTGACTCTCACTGATTTAAGGACAATCTCTTTGTACCTCAGCCTCTATCCATGGTTTGTTGTAGAATGAATTTACTCACTGTAGCTCCAAGTAATATTAAAATGAAAAGACCATTAGGTGTTTAGTGGGATTACCACATCCCTGTAGAAATCGATGAGATGTGCTTTCTGTCCCTCCTTGGTAAAGCTTCTTATGACTTATCTTTGACTACAAGTCGATGACCTCAGGGGGGAACATCCAGAACCTCAAACAATTCAAAAATATCTCTTCATAAATCAACCATAATGAAAAGCTTTGATATTAAGTTAAGTGATTCATCACACCAGTGTTGAGGCAAACTATAAATACAGATATGTATGCCCCCACCCACACTGACAAAGCCCAGAGCCCTGAGTTAGCAGACCAGCTGTGACAGTACATAGTCACTCTACATTATCTCAGCAGTGGAAGAGTTTAAGTCCCAGCAGATTAAGCTCACTCTACTTTATTGGAAATGAATTTCAGAATCTTCTTAATTTTTATTAGTCTAGATGCCTCATCTAGCCATGCATTTATTCAAAGTAAAGATGCGGTTTCTAACTCACCAGTTATATATATCCAACATCTGCTAAATCATATGACTCTCAGACATTAAATATATTTTCAGTGTGATAAGTACTGTTTAGAAAATGATTAATTTTGTGAATTTTCTGTAAGAAATATGATTTTCAGATTTGTACATAGTGACTAGAGACTAACAGATGATTTTTATTTAATTAGGAAGTCCTTGGTCTTAGATAGACTGCACTTACAAAGAGCTCTCAAATGCAATCTTTCCAGCTGAAGAGGCAATGTCAATGATTTTCCTGCTTTCTGAGTGTGACATCCCTCCTCTGGGCCAGTGATCAAGGAGTCTCAATCCTCACCACGGGCACCAGTGAGGGATGTTCACTACAGTATTTCCAGATGCAGCTGTCTGCACCAAGCACAATTTCCCTTAAGAGCACACAGGGAACACACTTAGTCCAGGGCTGGGTTTCTCTCACTCTCTGTTCAGGCTGCCAGTAAGACTCCCCACTGACACAGCTGTAGAGTTGAGTCCTTAGCTGAGTGTTCCAAGCAAAGTTCTCCATCACTCTTTCTGTGAAACTAGAACTCTGTGTCTGTGCTCCATGTAGCTGACACACACACTCTTTCAGCTATGATTTTCACAGACACACACACCTGGGAAAGGCTTTGCCCAGACTGTAAGGTAGTTACACTGCCATCAGCCAAGTTACTGTATGGCTCTTACAAGGGTACCCAATTAAACTGAGTAAAATTAATATTAATAAAAATGGTAGTGTTTGACTAATGCAACAAGGCTTTCAGGAGCAGCCACATTGTCACCAAATAAATATAAGTATTCTCAAAGGTTAAAATATTCTGTAAAAGACCAACCACAATGAAAAGTTTAAATATATTTAATAATAAATAATAAAAGAACATGAAAATACTAAATACCTATTTACAACAAATACCAGAGTTTCAGCCACATGAAATATAAAACATCACACCAATGGACAGATTCACACAGATACAGGAAAAAAAACAGTACTTGACTAATCTCACTATATTTTCCTCACTGATCTAAAGAATTACTGTTCCTTGATTACTTGTTAAAGCAAGGCAAGATGAAGTGGGTGAGTGGTCCTTCTTTGTCAGGTTTCCAAAACAGACTGCCCTGAGACTTCTGTTGCATCTTGTATTAAAACATCATCTCAGTGCTTGATTATAGAATGACATCACATACATCTGGTCATCTGATTCTGTTCCCCACACTACCCCCGTTACTAGTAAATGAACCAGAATCTAGCACATAGATAGAGCTTTGCTAAGGTGTTATAGCATTTGGAAGCTATAAAACCATTTCAAAACTTCTACCCTTTCAGGTATGCAATTAGTTCACCCCTAAGGACAATACAGTAGGATTCCTAGTCATGGTTTTCACAGACATTTTTCATCTGGCTGCAATCAGAACTGTAAGATACGATCTTTATGGCCTAAACCAGGTAATTCATTTCTGACTATTTTTCAAATTTTGCTGGACTGAGATTAACTTCTTCTCTTCCAGTATCATCTGTTACAATATATTAGCTTCAACAGTTACAATACAGACTGACATACAGGTGTATTTCTTTTTTGTCCAGCAGGACCCACTGATGGTATATCTTTTTAACATAAGCAACTTTACAGATACATTTTTCAACACAAGCACCTGTACAAATCAAATTGATATACAAATGACATAAAATTCTTTACAAAACTCCAGTTAGGTATGATGGTGTATGTTACACATCCACTGCTCTACTCCTCCTGGCATAGCTAGCAATACCTCACATCATCACATCTCTCCCCCCTTTAAAGGCTCAAGCTAATTTTTCAAGTGACCCTTGAGAAACATGGCTTGAGGGGCATGAGCCTGTCTGAGAACACATTATCTAATAACATGTCTTGAGACCCTATCTGCGTTGGCATTGCTAACCCCACTGCAGTGCTGCACTGTCATATCATATGCCTGCTACCCTAGGATCCACCTTAATCACTTGGCATTTTTCTGGCTGGCTTGATGTAGCCATAGATCCCCCACAGATGTCTCCTGCCACCCACTGAACATACTCAGCACAAGGGCCTCCCTATTATGGTAAGGCTTTGTCATGTTAACATGGTACATTTTGTCTCCTTGCCTCCTGCTTAGCATGCTTACCAAGTTGTTAACATCACTGACCTTCTTTACCACTTCAGAGAGTCACTCCCAAGCTGCCTGCAGCTTTTTGTGTCTGACAGGAATGCACACCATAACTTGCTGTCCCACAGCATACTCTTGGGCTTGAGCATTCCTGTCATACCATACCTTTTTCTGCCGTTTGACTCCTGCCAGGTTCTCCTGGACCAAACCCATAAGGTCCTTAAGCCTTGTCCTGAGGATTAGGACATATGTCACAACAGACTCATTGTGGGATTCACAATCACCCTCCCACTCATCATGAATGAAATCCAAAGGCCCCCTTACCTTATCCTCATATAGCAACTCAAAGGGTGAAAACTGGTGGATTCTTGGGATACCTCTCTGTATGCAAACAGTGGATGGAGCAAATGTTTGTCCCACTCTCTCTTAAACTGGTCTGCAAATACCTGTAGTGTGGTCTTTAGTGTAGAGTTTAACCTCTCCATGAGACCATTACTCTGGGGGTGGTAGGTGGTGGTCTTTAGGTGCTTCACCCCACAGCACCCCCACAGACAAGCCAGCAGGTCTGACATGAAATTGGCACCTCTGTCAGTCAGTATTTCTCTCGGGAAATCTACTCTGCAGAAAATCTCTAACAAAGCATTTGCCATCTTTTCTGCCTCGATGGAGGACACAGCCATCACCTCAGGGTATCTAGTAGCATAATCTACTACCCCCAGGATATACTTCTTCCCTGTGGAACTTGGGGTACTCAGAGGTCACAAAATATCCATAGCTACCCTCTGAAATGGCTCCTCAATCACAGGCAAAGGCATCAAAGGAGCTTTGAGCTTGTCTCCTGCCTTGCCTACTTTTTGGCACTGCTCACAGGTCCTGCAGTATCCTGTTGCATACCTTGCAATCCCAAGACAATAAAAGTTCTGCATAGTATGTCTCTTGGTACAATTTATGCCTATATAACCTGCAAAATGAATGTCATGTGCTATGAGTAGAAGTGCCAGATGGTAAGCTCTGGGCACTACCAACTGCTGTACTCTCTCACTCTCTAGCTGTCCCTCAGGGGTCCACTCTCTATACAGTAACCCTTTGTCCCAGTATACACACTCTCCTTTTCCTTGAGAATCAGGTGCCTCCCTAGCTACCTCCCTCAAGCCTCGTAGTGTAGGGTCCGAGAGCTGAGCCTGTCTCATCTCTACCTTTGTAACCCTTCCCAGCTTCCCTTCCATGGTAAGTCTAGTATCTTCTGACAGCGGTGCCTCACTGTCAGCATAGGTACTACTACTACCTCTTCCCTTCCAGTCACTCTCTCCAAGGGAATATCAGACCCTACCAGCAAGTGTGGCTCACTTTCAGGCTCACTGTTATAGGGTTGCTTCCTCCTTGAAATAGCCACCTCACCAGCCCTGACTTTAGGTGTAGGGTCTGTCTGTTTCTCCCCCAGGCTACCAGACCCGCATGCCTGTCTCCAAGCCTGACTGCATGTAACTGCATGCACACAAGGTACTGCATTATGTCTGTCTTAGCAGTGGCCTGTTTTCCATCTATTAATATCAGATATAAGCTCTGGGAATAGTGTGGTACCCCTGTTGTCTCCAGACAACTTACCACTGGCATACTGTTATTCCCATTTGCTGCATCCCCCACCTTTTGTTCCCCACCTTGCTTGCATGGACACCCATATGCTACATGGCCCCACTGGTTACATTTAAAAATCTAAACCTTGATCCTGGCCGTGTACCTGAACTCATGGCTTCCCTGATACTAGTAGACTCTGTTGGGGTGGTTTAGGCTGCCTACCATGGGTTCCCTTATATCCATGTGCAGCACTGGATATCCCCTTCTTGAGCAGTGATGCCCTGCTTGCTAAGTAGAGACCCCCTCTTTCCCCAGCTCATCTATGAAAATAAGTGTTTAGCTCAGCAATATAACCACATACACTCTTATCTGCCTTGTGTCTATGCTCACAAAACTTTTTTCTGTAATTTCAGGTTTTAATTTAAAACATTCCAATAAACATTTAACTTTATCATAGTTTAAATAATCAATATCAGACAATTTATAAACGGCAGTTACCACTTTAACATGACGTAAGGTGGTCAGGAACCATACCCAGAGCCCTTGGTCAGCATTATACTGTTTACATGCTCTTTCAGATATATGACTAAAACTGTCAAAGTTATCACCCTGTGTAAACTGTGGAAGAAATTTACTGACCTTTATTCCCTTCTCCATTATCACCATGACTCTGACAAAGAGTCAGCATCTCCTTCTCATGTTGGTGCTGTTTCTCCTTTTCTTTAGCCTGCAAACACCACTGTCTCTCTGCTGGTTCTAATTCCAAACATGTGGCCTCCAGTTCAAGTCTCTTTAACTCCAGATGGATTTTTAAGTCCTATGAGGAAAAGGTGAACTGGTGTGCCTTTACACACCTTGGCCAAGTGGTTCTTTGTCAGCTTGCCATAATCCTCTGCTGACATCTTTGCCTGTTTCCCTGACTAATCTAAACTAACAAAAAATAAAACTGTTGTGAAAATGAAACTTTGTATGTTTACCTTGTGGCTGCTGAGAATACCTACACCTTCAGTGACAACTGCCTACAGGCTGCAGAAGTTCAGTTAATGGAAAGCATCATCCTAGAGCTTATAAGCAAAGACACAGATAACCTCCAAACTCTGGATCCCACTGAGGCTGGGTTTATTAAGTGTAGATCATGCATCCTAAACCTGATTGATTTCTTTGAAGCAGTCACCAGAGCCGTAGACGAGGGTAAGGTGGTGCACACAGCCTATCTTGACCTTGCCAAGGCTTTTGACACTATCCCCCATTCTGGTATTATAGTTAAACTCACTGGACTTGGCATAAATCCCTATGTCACAAGATGGGTGGTCAACTGGCTCACTGACAGAACCCACACAGTGAAAGTAGCCGACTCCAAATCTGACTTCAGACCAGTGACAAGCGGAGTACCAGAGGGTTTGGTCCTGGGTCCACTCCTCTTTGGTATCGACTTCACTGAAATCCAGGCTACTACAGCTGGTCTCTAGCTAATGAAATTCACAGACGACTGCAAACTAGGAGCCATAATTGATTCATCTAATGACGTGGACATTCTACAAAGAGGTCAAAACTGCTGAACCACACGAACACCAAATCAAGTAGACAGGCAGAAGCACAACCCAGGAAGGCAAACCAAACAATGCTGGTGTATATATGGGTAAAATTTATTGCACAAGACACAAGGATTTAGCACTTTCATAGAAAACTTCATCAGAATCACTGAGCATCACACAGCACCACATTTAAATACCCAGCCCATGAACACATATCCAATGAAATTTCCCCATCAATTAAGAACTTAAAATGACACATAATATGTAACATTTAACATATAATAAATACAAAATACATTTCAAAATAACTCAAATAAGCTTATATACAATTTGATAAAGCATTGAACTCAATAGGCATACACTTGATACAAACCCCCACTATACTATATAGGATTTTAATTTAAGCACACACGTTATAGACAAATTATCATTAAGACCGGGGGGAACAGTGGCATTGAGTTTCAATTGCCAGCTTAACTCTTTGGCCTCAAGTACATCTTCCCAAGGTCCTCCCCTGAAATCCCTCTGAGCACATTCTAAGACAAAAAAAAACAAAGACATGATCCCTGTTGCTATTGATATGCCTAGCAAGGGCATTTTTCATATCCCCCTTCCTCATATCCAGCCCATGTTCATACAGGCATTCCCTGAATTTTCTTTTTGTCTTTCCCACATAAAAATGTTCGCACCTTAGGCACTTAGCCAGGTAAATAACCCCTGGTGTATTATAGGTACAATGGAACTTAGACCTGAAGACCCGGTGGTTCACCTCTATCTGGTCTCCTTCCAACACCATCTTACATTGTGGGCCACACTTATAGATGCCCCATTTTTATTTGTAAAATTAGGACCATAATCAATAGTGGGATGTTCAAAATGGTTTTTCAGGATTTTACCTTTCCTTAAAACAATACGAGGTCTATTCTTGACCACACTGGACATTTCCTTGAATAGGGAAAAAAAAATGTTCCAATACTTATATATAATCTCCGTGATGGAGGCTGCTTCATCACAAAACTGTGTAATGAATGTCCCTGCCAAGTCCAACCGTTGTTTCCTGTAGATCCAACCCCCCTTGAACCACCATTGGCCTAATGAGGAGAATAATATCCCCATTGGTTCTCCTGTCTTTGATGTCATTCACAACTTGTGTCACTAAACCAGCTGGATACCCGCTACTTTGAAACATGGTACCAGGTTTTTCACACTCCTTGACAAACTGATCCCAATTAGACACCACCCGGCAAGACAAATATATTGTCCCTTCACAATCCCTTCTTTTTGATGGAAGGGGTGACTACTTTCAAAATGTTGAATGCTATTGCAATAAATGGGTTTACGGTATATAGTACTAACCTAATTCTTGTTAACTTCATCCTAAGAGATGGTAACATCCAAATAGTTTATGGAAGACTGATTATATTGGTGGATAAACCTCAAAAAAGGGGTAGAGGAGTTTAAAAAAACAATAAACCCTTCAATTTCATCTACTGCTCTATCCCAGACAATAAAAATGTCCAAAAACCGGAGATATAAACTCCAGGGTTTTACTGCAAAATGTGGGAACAAAATATGTCTCTCCCACTGTAGCAAAATAATATTGGCAAAGATGGGGTGCACACCACCCCCATTGCTACCCTTTTTCTTTGTCTAAAATATTGTCTGTCTAAATACACAAAATTATACTTGAGTACCAGTTCCATACATAAAACCAAAACATTGATTGTGTTATTATCAAGGGCAGTGAATTCACAAAAAAAGTCATGGAACCATTCTAAACCCACCTCATGGGGGATAACATTGAACAACTCTGTCACATCAGTGGTCATAAGTACACAGTTTTCAGAGAATTCCACCATTTTTATCTTCATCAAGAAGTCCCATAAATCTTTACATAGATGTTCAAAAGGCTCCAAACTATTCTTTAAAATGATATCAACATATTTCCCAAGGGGGTGGGTCTTGGATTTCTTAGCACTGACACTTGCTCTCATAGGTGGATTATTTGTACACTTATGAATTTTGGGAATCCCAAAAATAACAGGTACAACAGAATATTTGACTTGAAAAAAACATACACATCATAATATATTTCTTCTTCATCCAACATATCCTGTAACTAAAAATCAATACCCTGGTAGGCCAGCTTAATCAAGCTCAAAGATGTTTCTTCATATAAATCACTGTTGTTAACATGACATAACAATTTGTTAACATAGTCAGTCTTACTGATGATGACTACCCCTCCCCCCTTGTCGGGTTTCATAACCCTGAGCTGTTTATTGTTAGAGAGCTCACACAATAATGCAGATTCCTGGGAACTTAAGTTGTCATAAACATGTGAACACCTATCTTTTAAATTCCTAAATTCAAACTCTACCAATTTTTCAAAGATAATAAGTGGTAAAGGCAGTGGGGGGGGGTTGAAGGTGCTACTTCTCTGCAACACTTCTCCTACACAATGGGATCCCCATTAAACAAAAGCTTAAAACACACTTTCCTAAGAAACAATTTTAAATCAACAAGTATCCTATCAATTTTAAAACTAGATGAAGGAACAGATAGTTCACCCCTACTTAATAAATCTACATGTTCACTACTGCACTTGAAATGGCTATAATTATACAATGAAAAATCACCTGCATGATTGCGAACAATCTCTACAACAGTATCTTGAACATTATTTGCATTAAAAGAAAGTACATCACCAACAGTACATTGTAGATTGTTTTCTATAAAAGAAAACACATTAATATAGTCTAGGTTCACCTCTGTTCCCAATTCTGGTTGTAGCAGTATTTCCCCTGCTGATAATTTCTCTGCTGATAATTCCAGGGATTGGAAAAACTATTGTTGCCTCTGTTCCTCTGGTTCTCTATGCATTTGGATCTCCGAGACCCATTCATTTGATTCCCATCTAAAGGGATTTCTGTTTCAACAAGGGCCTGGTTATCTCAGCTAGGAGAACCCTCCCATTAATCAACGCCATGTGAAACCTCATTCCTATTGGCTGAGGGAGGTTTAGGATACGCCTTCCCTTCCATGTACCCTATGCAGTCTCTTTCAAACTTTTTCCTTTTATTGTTTCTAATTCTCTCAATACCTCCATCCACATTTTTGTAAATTGCCACATAGACATTTTTATAGTGTGGAAATAATAAGATCATTGTGAATAGCATTGTCCAACCTCTCTGATTCCAAAATCAAGCCGCCAATCTCTTTTTGGTTAAATTTGACCAGGCACTCCATGAGTTCACAGCCGTGCCAGTCAAAAAGTTGTAAAAGTTCCTCATGAAAGGGGGAACTGACCTTAACCTCACTGGGGAACTTCTAGGACTGGAGGCCCTTTGGCACCCTTTTTACTCTAGTGCATTCGCGTAGATAGGCATTATCAAGTTGTAACCTTTTACACCTAAAAATAGACCGCTCTACTAAAACAATAGAGCTTCTTAAAGTCTGCGGCTCCAAATTGTGCCCAAGTTCCTCAAAGAACACAGACCCCAAAAGCCACTGTTTAACATACAGGGGTGCACTCGGTGCATTGGACATATCACCCCTGAAGTACCCCCTGTGCATTAGTTCTCTGCCCAACAGTAAGCAAGCATGCAGGGGTTTGCAAAAATTCACTTTCCTTACCAGCTAGATGGTCAAAATGGTGCTGCATATTGTTAACCTTCCTGGTTAACTCTTGAACCAACTGGGTAAAAAGACCCACACTTTGGGTTAATTTCTCCATGCCATTCAGCTCGAATCCCGGTCTGGACATGCTGTCACAGAACACAAAACTGCTGAACCACAAGGAACCAAATGAACACCAAGTGTTCAATCCTGGGTCCTCTCATAGGTTCAGTGGTTCATAAGTTGGTACTAGGCTATCAGCCCTAGGACCTATGCAAGCCTAGCCATAACAATTCCCTGGATATTTCTTCCCACAATATTTACTTCTCTGGACCCCTGTCTAGCAGGGTGACTGACATGATCCCCGGGGAAAATTTCCTATCTCCCATCCAATCATCAAGATTCGTTTTGAAGAGGGACAGTAAGGCGCTCTGCTTGACATGTATGGGCAGTCTATTCCAGAGTATGGGGAGTCTCTGGGTCAGGAACCTATCCCTCAGCATGTTTTGTTCATTGTGATGACAAGGTTTAGATCCCTGGAGCATGTGGCTCTGAGGGATTGGGATATCTTTAAGTGGAGCATGTCCAGCAGCTCAGGGTTTGACATGGCCTTGTATGTTAAGCAGAGATCGCCTCTGAGTAGACGATATGCCACAGAGTATAGCTGGAGTTTTTTTTAGATGGTCAGCATATGGCATCTGCTTTAGGCCTGTGATTATTTATTGAGGTATTCCTGTGACCTTTCCAGTTGTTGCAGATGTCTTGTGAGGTACATACCAAACAGGTTATTATACTCTATAATGGGTCTAATGAGGGATGAATACAGTGGGACAATGACCTCCTTTTTTCTGGACGAAAAGCCCTTAGTGATGAGGTGTGCCACATAGAAGGATTTCCTGACTTTTGTGGCGATGTGGTTATCGAATGTGAGACCACTGTCCACCTGTGTCCCTAAGTCTCTCATCACACTTTTGATGTTTAGTGTCCTGCCACCTATGTGGTAATTCACAGGTACATGTTTTTATTTTGTTTGGTATGACTGCAGATGACTGCAAACTAGGAGCCATAATCAAAACTCCTAACGATGTGGACATCCTACAAAGAGGCCTCACTGAGACTGATGCTTGGTGTCATAATCATGGCCTAAAGCTCAATGCCAAGAAGTGCATTGTCATCTCCTTTGGGAAAAACAACGTACCCATTAACTACCACATAGGCGGTAGCCTACTAAATACCAAAAGTGTGATAAGAGACCTTGGGACACAGGTGGACAGTAACCTCTCCTTTGATAATCACGTCGACACAGTAGTCAGGAAATCCTTCTACGTGGCACACCTCATCACAAAAGGGTTCTCCTCCAGAAAAAGAGAGGTCATTGTTCCACTCTACTCATCCTTCATCAGACCCATTATAGAATACAGTGTCCCATTTGGCACGTACCTCGCAAGACATCTGCAACAGCTAGAAAGGCCAGAGAAATACCTCACTAAGAGGATTACCAGCCTCAAACAGATGTCATATGCTGACCATCTCAAAAAACTCCAGCTCTACTCCATTGCATATTGCCTACTCTGAGGTGATCTCTGCCTAACATACAAAGTCATGTCTAACCCAGATCTGATGGACATGCTGCACTTAAAGAAATTCCAGTCTTTCTGAGCCACATGCTCCAGGGACCTAAACCTAGTCACCACAATAAATAGAACATGCTGGAGGGATGGATTCCTGTCCCAGGGACTCCCCTTGCTCTGGAACAGGCTACCCATTCATGTCAGGTAAAGTTCCTCATTTGCCCTCTTTAAGAGAAATCTTGACAATTGGATGGGAAGCAGGAAATTCACTCTGGGACCACTGCTGTGGTTCTGCTTGACAGGGGCACAGGAAAAATTTTTTTCTTGGGTGGCAAAAGCCAGGGAACCTTATTTGGCTAGGTTTGTATAGGCCCTAGGGTCGATGGCCTAGTACATACCTATGAACCTATAATATCCCACCACTGCTCATGAATATATGATGTCCCTCCTATGGGCCAGT
This sequence comes from Protopterus annectens, assembly GCF_019279795.1. Taxonomy (NCBI): domain Eukaryota; kingdom Metazoa; phylum Chordata; order Ceratodontiformes; family Protopteridae; genus Protopterus; species Protopterus annectens. Next base: position 1,523,943,646 of record NC_056726.1, read on the forward strand.
GATCAAGGAGTCTCAATCATCACCACGGACACCAGTGAGGGACATTCATAGGTTCATAGGTTCATAGGTAGGTACTAGTCTATCGGCCCAAGGGCCTATGTAAGCCTAGCCAACAAGGTTTCATGGCTTACACCACCCAAGAAAGTTATTTTCCTGTGCCACTGTCGAGCAGAGACACAGAAGTGATCCCCGGGGTGTATTTCCTATTTCCCATCCACTCATCAAGATTTTTCTTGAAGAGTGCTAATGAAGAACTTTGCTTGACATAGATGGGCAGCTTGTTCCAGAGTATAGGAAGTCTCTGGGACAGGAATCTCTCCCTCCAGCATGTCCTGTTTATTGTGGTGACAAGGTTTAGGTCCCTAGAGTGTGTAGCTTGGAGGGATTGGGATTTCTTTAGGTGTAGCATGTCCAACAGCTCTGGGTTTGACATAGCTTTATATGTTAGGCAGAGATCACCTCAGAGTAGGTGATATGCTACGGAGTAAAGCTGGAGTTTTCTGAGGTGGTCAGTGTAGGGTATTTGTTTGAGGCCAGTAATCCCCTTTGTGAGGTACTTCTCTGGTCTTTCCAGCTGCTGCAGATGTCTTATGAGGTACATTCCAAAAGAGGCATTGTACTCTATAATGGGTCTAATGAGTGTCGAGTAGAGGGGAACAATGACCTCTTTTTTCCTGGATGAGAACCCTTTTATGATGAGGTGTGCCACATAGAAGGGCTTCCTGACTACTGTGGTGATGTGACTATCAAAGGAGAGACTACTGTCCACCTGGGTCCCAAGGTCTCTTATCACGCATTCGGTGTTAAGTAGATTTCTGCCTATGTGGTAGTTCATGGTTACAGAGTTTTTACCAAAGGGGATGACACTACACTTTTTGGCATTGAGCTTGAGTCCATGGCTCTGACACCAGGCATCTGTCTCAGTGAGACCCTACTGTAGGATGTCCACATCATTTGGGGACTTGACTATGGCTCCTAGTTTGCAGTCATCTGCAAACTTTGTTAGCCAGAGGTCTTCTGTGTTAGCCTGTACTTCAGAGAAGTAGATACCAAACAGGAGAGGTCCCAGGATGGAACCCTGTGGTACTCCACTTGTTACTGCTTTGAGGTCAGATTTGGAGTCTGCAACTTTTATAGTGTGGGTTCTATCAGTGAGCCAGTTGGCAACCCATCTTGTGATGTAGGGATTTTTACCTAGTTTAGTGAGTTTAGCTATAATTCCAGAATGGGGGATGCTGTTGAAAGCCTTGGCGAGGTCAAGATAGGCTGCGAGAACCACCTTACCCCCCCTCATCCACGGCTTTGATGACTGCCTCAAAGAAATCAATCAGGTACAGGTGGCATGATCTGCCTTTCACAAACCCAAACTGGGTGGGATCCAGAGTTTGAAGGTTACCAATGTCTTTGTTTATGAGTTCCATGATGATACGTTCCATGGCCTTGCAGACCAGGCTCGTCAGGCTAATAGGTCGATAGTTCCCGGGATCAGTGGTGGCTCTTCCTTAGTGGAGTGGGATAACTGTGGAGCAAAGATAGATATACACAGTATTTCCAGATGTAGCTCTCTGCACCAAGCACAGTTTGCCTTAAGAGCACACAGGGAACACACTTAGTCTGTGCTGGGTTTCCCTGTTTATCTCAGGGTCCACAATAAGACTCCTCAGTGACACAGTTGTAGAGTCCTCAGCTAATTGTTTCAAGCCAAGTCATCCACCACCCCCTCTGTGAAACTAGTGCTCTATGTCCCTGCTCCATGTACCTGACACACACACACACACACACACACACACACACACACACACACACACACACACACACACACACACACACACACACACACACACCAGAGAAAGGCTGTCACAGATTTACTCGCTCTGCTACCTTTTGTCCAGACTGTAAGGCAGTTGCACTGCCACCAGCCAGCTACTGTAAAGGCTGTTACAAGCCTACCCAATTATACTGAGTAAAATTAATATTAATACAAGTGGTAGTCTTTAATCAATGCAGTAAGGCTTTCAGGAGTGGCCACAGTGTCACCAAATACATACAAGTACTCTCAAAGTTGAAAATATTCTCTAAAAACCAGCCACAATGAAAAGTTTAAACATATTTAATAATAAATAATAAAAGGTCATGACAATACTAAATATCTGTTTACAATAAACTATCACAGGAAATATTAAAAATAACACTGATGGATAGATTCATAAAGATACAGAAAAAACAGTACTTAACTAATCTCACTATATTTTCCTGACTGATGTAAACAATTACTATTCCCAGGTTACTTACTAAAGCAAGGCAAGATGAAATGGGTGAGTGATCCTTCTTTGTCAGCTTTCAAAAACAGACTGCCCTGAGACTTCTGCCTCATCTAGCAGTAAAACATCATTTCAGTGCTGCATTACAGAATTACATCACATACATCTGGTCATCTGACTTCTGGTTCCCACACTCCCCCTTTACTAGAAAATGAACCAGTATCTAGCACATATGTGTTACTATACACACAGATAGAGCTTTGTTAATTTATTTATTTATTTATTTGACATGTGTTAATTGGGTTGATCTAACTGAGGTAAAGCCCATTTTCAGTGGAGTCCTGGGGAAAAAACTCCAAATACAGAAAGAGGAAGACATATACAATATATAATATAAGCAAAATAAGAGTAACAAAAAAGAAACAAAAAAGCAATATCAAGATATTACATGTTATAAAATTGAAGAAAAAAATATGATAAACATAAATGTGTTGCATGCAACAAACAAACAAATGAGAGATAACTTTATACCAGTTTATATTGCATAAGAATTTGAGGTAAGCTGTTTAAGCCCTAACATTGTGAAGGCATTTGCAGGTAATAGTAGTAGAACAAGAAATTAGGCACAGAAGGAAGAGGAAGGAATTCTACTGACAAGGCCATACCCTTGAGTTAGATGATGAGATGATAAAGGTGGGTCTGAGATGTGCAAGTGATTTTGGAAGAACGAGTAAAAGGTTAGTCTTTTTAGGATTTAAAATAAGTTGATTTTTGGTGAGCTATGTTTCTACAGAGACAGAAAAGAGTTTGGGGTAAGACTGTGAAGGTGAGAGATAGTTTAAGAAGAGGAGATACGTGTAGAATCATCACCATACTAAATAAGAGTGGAGTGATAGCAAGATGTATGGAGTTTGTTAGTGAAGATGTTAAATAGAAGGGGTCCAAGGATGGAGCCCTGGGGAACACTTGTATGGATGGGTAGGAAGGGGGTGCAGGAGGAATGCCATCTGATATATTGCAGTCTGAAAGCTAGATGGAGAACCATTGAAGAGTGGAAGCTGAGAGATTATAGTTGGCTAATTTGGTTAGGAGTTTAGAGTGGGACAGCTTGTCAAAGACTTTTGACAGGTCTAGGAATAGACATGAGAGTTTGTTATTATCATGGGCTTCAACTATTGTATGACTGACAGATAAAAGTGCTGTAGTAGTACAGTGGTTTAGATGGAAACCATGTTGGATAGATGTCAGAAGGTTTTCTTGGATGAGGAATTTGAGCTGTTGAATGTGTAGACATTTTTGAGGGTTTTGATAGAGGGGAGATAATGACTATGGGTCTGAAGTTCGATGGGTCAGTAGAATTGCCTCCATTTTGTAGGGGTATAGCCTAGAAACATTTCCAGATATCAGGAATAGTGACTTCATGAATTGATCTATTGATAAGTATTGAAACTGGATAGGCTATAGAGTCAGCTGCAAGTTTGAGGAAGAGAGGGGGTAGATTGTCACCAGAAGGAGAACATGGTTTTAGGTTTTGATGGAGAGATTTTATATAAGTGGTTGAAGGAGAGATTTTATATAAGTGGCGGAGACAGGTTGAAGAGAGACGAGGGTTTTGTTAGAGGGTGTTTGGGGAGGGATAGTAGAATTGGAGTTCTGGTCAGTGATGGTCAGTTTACAGATAATATTGATGAAGTAATGGTTGAGGAGGGAGTCAGTGTTCTGTGCTGAATTGTTGGGGTAGGGATTAAGAGTCGTAGGGCTTCTGGGATGAAGGACTGAGTTAATAACTCTCCAGAAGGTTTTGGGAGTAGAGTGACGGCTACATATGGCCTTAAAGTAAAATTTCTTCTTGTTATTGTAGATTTGGGGGGGGGGGGTTGGTACAGTTTCTAAGTTCTTTAAAACTTTGATGATAAGTAGGGGATTTAGATTTTAGTCATGTTTTCCAAGCAGAATCCCCTTTATGCATAAGGGAACAAGTGTTTTTTTGTAAGCCAGGGGGAATAATTTGATTTATCCTGATTTTCTGAATGGGTGCTAGTGAGTTGAGGATGGCTAGGAAGATGTGGTTAAATTTTAGCACAGCGTCATTAAAGAAGAGACTGTGAGGGCTGGACCAATTTATAGATGAGAGTCTTTCATTAAATGTTACAGAGGTGAAGCTAGATTGTGTTATAGGCATCTGAAAGCCATAAAACCATTTCAAAACTTCCACTTTTCCAGGGTAGCAATTAGTTCACCCCAAAGGGCAATCCAGTAGGATTGCTAGTCCTCATTTTCACAGACATTTTTTCTCTGGCTGCAATCATTACTGTCACATACAATCCTTATGGCCTAAACCAGGTAATTTCCTTTCAGACTATTTTTCAAAGTTAGCTGAACTGAGATTAACCTCTTCTCTTCCAGTATCCTCTGCCACAATATATTAATTTCAGCAGTTGCAATACAGTCTGATATACAAGTGTATTTTTTTTGTCCAGCAGGTCCCACTGTTGGTACATCTTTTTAACACACGCAAGTTTACAAATACATTTTTCAACGCAAGCACCTGTACACATCAGTTTGATATACAAATAATATATAATTATTTACAAAACTAAAGCTAGCTATGCTGGCATACGTTACACATACACTGTCTTACTTCTCCTGGCATAGCTGACAATACTTCACATCACATCATCACAGTGAGTATCAGGTTTACTTTTTTATTGAATAATGAAGCAGGAACTGACCCATCCCACTCCGTTTATTTTCATTGCTTGTCCAAGGAATCAATCTTGACTGCATTCTTCCTTCATCGTCACATTTTTGATTTCCAACATAAACAGCAACATACATTTCTTCAGTTTTTAGGGTACTGTACACATTTGTTTTTCTTCTTTGGACTGAAAAAAATTTTAACATTTTTCCACTGTTTACCAGTAGTTCAAATGCATATATTCCACTGTGGTGCAGCGGTAGCGTTGTTGCCTCACGGCAACAGGTTCTCCTGTTCAATTCTCGGCTTGGGTTGGTAGTGCCTTCTATGTGGAGTCTGCATGTCCTCCCCGCGGTCGAGTGGGCGTTTGAAAGACATACGTTGAATGGGCATGCCTTCATTGAAGGTTGGGTGTCAGGCTGGCAGCTCAACACCATAAAAAACCACTGCCAATCATTAGCAGACCGGAGTACTGCTGTGGCAACCCCTAACCGGGAAAAGGCGTAAGACAAACAACAACAACAACAGCCAGTAGTTCAAATTCATTTCCACAAAATAGTCCATAGAGGTGATCATCCAGAATGTTTGTATTATATTTTTGTGGCACAGCAGTGAATCATAAAAAAGAATACATACAGCTAATGTTTGAGTGTTGTTATGATGGTTAAGGTTTCTGACCCACCGATACAAAGTACAATGTTTGATTTTCACCTTTGAAAGGGAAATTGGCTAGGCTTAGAATGGCCATTTATGAAAACTAGCCTAGTAATTAGTTATGAATCTATGATTTACTGTGTTCTCATTTTAAAAGAAACACATTGCATTTGGCATCAAAAGGAAACTTCTTGAAGTCTGAAAATAGCCTTTTGTGAAAACACCCATGTTCTTGAAAAAAACATTTTATTCATGATTGCCACAAAGTGGGACTGCTGATATCTGCTGGCTCAGCGACATACTTGCAGTTTGGTGCTGGTCTATTGAGCCAACTTCCATTAGTGTACTTGTCAGTGGAGGTTCCTGCCAAACCTTTGATGCCAATGTTGTCAACAAGGCATGGCTCCCCACTTTCAAGCAAAACAATTTTTAGCTTCAGTAAGGTTTGTTGAGAATAGTCAGCCTCTATCATCTTGATTCCGATGTCCCTCCAGTTGAGCTCCATATGAGAAGGACTTGTCAGCTAAGGATATCTAATTCCTTTGCACAGCCTCCAGTGTTTGGCTTAGAGATCTAGGGTTGCCCTTAAAACACTGTTCATATTCTTACAGTGCCATTCTTCTTAATCATTGCTTGTTGGGTTTGCAGTCATGAAGATTGTTCTGACTTCAGTTTATGTAAGATCATTTAATGATGTAACTACCTACAATACAACCATATCTTCTAAAATTGGGTCTGAACTTTTCCTCCATTCCCTAGAATAGTGACTCTGTATCTGCACTGCATATGGCTGGTCTTTCTGCCCTCTACTTGATCATCCCTTTAGCATCAGTCATGAACTAAGGCACCAACTGTACTTACTGCTTTATGATGTTCTTCTAGAGACATAAACAAAATGACACATCACAAAATTACACCTCATTCAGCATGAAGTGAGCTTGATGTTGAGAAAATTTGGAAATCAGTAAGAGTGCCCTCTGCTGGGGAGATGATTGAAGTTGTAAAGACCCTTCTTTTAGTCCATGAAGATCTGGGGTTATTGTTTGTAATAAATCTGTGTTCTTCATATCAATAAATGCTGCAGTAGCCCAAGTTATATGGGTTATATCCTGCTATGAATATTACAGCTGGACAGCTTTCAAAGCTTCAGAACACCTTTCACATGTGATCCAAGCCCTTCTGAGCTTTCCTGTCTCCAAAAAAGCTTTTCTTTGTGGGCTTTCAAGGATTAATGGTTGGCTAAAGCTTTTAAAAATTGCAGGGCAGATAAGTTCCTCTCTGGAGAAGAAAAACTTCCACTTTACTTTTTTTAGATAGATTTTTTTTTTTTGAAAGTATAGTTTTTATTGACTGTCATGTGACTATTGTTCACTTTGAAATGGTGCATTGCTTTTTTACATTTGAGGTAAAAAGTTGTTAAAACATTTTAAACTAGTTTTTCTGGGGAGGAACTGGTGTTATTTTACTTTTAGGGGTTGTGTTAAGTGTTTAAAGTATGTTTACCATGTTTTATTGGGGTAAGAGTTTTTTTTTTCAATTTACTTGTTTAACAAACTATTGCTGGTAGGCTTCCTTAGGAATTAGGCATCTTCTTTAACCAATGAACAACTATCTTCTTCCAGCCACAAAAAGAAAAAGAAAAATGATTTTTAAGCAGCTTTGTCACCACAGCAGGCTAATAAAATACCTCAGCCACAGGTGGAAGCTCTAATGTGGCCAAAGCTGGTTCCTTGGACCAAATATTTATTTCTTTCCTTGCATCCTGCTGGTGTAGTCCCTACAGCCACTGGTGACTGATGGTTAGATACATCCTCTGCAGCTGTTGATGTGCCCTTGCTGGGCAAGGGAGAGCCACTTTTGTCAATCCTGAGGTAAGGTGCAGGCCATGCTCCTGTGCTTAGCCAGAAAATTGTGCCCATTCCTAGGGAGGTGATTACTGAAAATTCTGGGTCTGTTTCTTCAGAAATTCCTGTCAAAAAGAAACAAAAAGTTAAAATATGTCTTCTCCTGTCTCAGCGACTCTGGGCAGGATTATTTTTTTCAGTGTAGCTCAGAATTTACTTTAGGCCCTTCAGGCTTCTTTCATGTCTGTTTCTTGTAAAAGAAAATGTATTTTTCATTTTTCTGAAGAGATTCAAGAGACTGAATCTTGAAATAAGTGTGTAGGGACAGAGTATCTGCATAGAAATCTGACTCAGATTCTGAGGAGAATGTGGACCTGGTCAGTCCCTTTGAAGGATTCTCTTTCTCTGAGACATTTTCCAGAATAAATCAGTGGTTTCTGTCTTTAATTTCTGCAAGTCTTTTGGGTTTCTATTATCATGACAGTAATGGGCCAGATTCCTAAATAAGGGTATGATTAAAGTTCATAAAATGAGTAAACTTTCAGTCCTTGAACTTAGCCAAAAGTTCTCTTTGGAATATCTGCAGTGTGCCCAGAACTGACTCCTTCTGTAATTCATATGGAGTTACATGTATCAGTAGCATATCTATGCACAACTATAAATTCTTACCTGTTGCTTCTTCTGCTGCTGGGACTGTCTGGGTATCCTTCTTCCACACTGATTTCATTTGTGCCTACAAATCCTAGTATTTTATGACTTTGTGTGTCTCTCTCTACACAAGACACTGTAATTACTGGGTGTAACAATTTCAGTAATCAGTGATACTTTTTGTTTTTCGTGGACTATTACTTCTGTTTTTTTTTGCATCAGTTTTTTGAACTATTGATAATGGGTAATCCTATATGAGATAAACAGCATCCTTTTCTACAATGCTTTGTGGCTCATGTTTCCAATGCATCTCAATTAATTTAATATGGTAGCATTTTCACAATCCCCAGTGCAGCTGTCCTGCCACATTATCATGCCTTTCACTGTACAGGCCCTCTGCCATGAGTGTATCACACCCAGCAAAAAGATATGCGACTGTTTCCAGTTCATTTTTGTAGAAGCTGTATTTGTCTGTTCCTTCCACATGTTCAGTTGACTTTGAAAACCAATATGTATGTACACCACTATCCTAAGCTGCCGTTATTAACCTTTCATCTTTTGGTTTCAGCTCACTTGTCTTTAACCATTCCTACATCAAATCAGCATGAGTTTGTTCCAGCAGAACTCCAATTTGCCACAATATTTATTCCTGTTCTACATTCCTGTCCTTATCTAACCCTTTTCCTTACGGTCTTTACTTTTAGGCACAGACAGTTGTTGCCCAGTTTTTGTCCACTTCTGGTTTCATTTCCATTCTCACATGACACTAATACGCTTCTGCTAAACTAAGCAGGGAAATCATCTTAAACTTCTTCTTCTCATGTTTTAAAACTTTCATTACATTTGGATCTGGTAAGGCCAGCCAATATATATGCAGTCTCATGATATAATCAATTTTGAGGAAGGCCATACCTCCTTCAGAACGAGGAATATATAATTTTGGTGTACATGTATTTTTATATGCCATTTCATAAGCATGAAGCATTTTTCTTGTTTTTCTCTCCAGCTGATCCAATACCTTTTGGGGCCAATTAGTCAGCACAAAACTGTAAGTTAGAACAAGAAGAACAAATTGGTTTAAAGCTTTTGGACATTATTCATAGATATCAAGGCAGTTTTCAGTCTTAGTTTTAGTCTTCTAAAGTATTTGTTGCTGAGTTTCATTCATCTTTGTTCATGTTTTTTTGCTGGCTTTCATCAAAAGCCAAAGATTTATACATTGTTTTCTGCTCACGTTCCTTTACATCACATTTCTGTCCAAGACTGATATTTTCTTGGAGTTGCAGCTTTCTTGATTTAAATGTTGCATTTGGACATTTATTGAGACCAAATAACATTTGTATATCATCTGAGAAAGTTTGTAACCACTTGCAACTGCGATTTCAACTCCTCATCTGATGAACTGTACAGTTTTAAATCATCCGCAAAAAGTAGATGAGAAATCTTTAAACAAGGTTGCTTTCTGGGAGCCAAGTTGTTACCATGACCTAATCTGTTAAATAAACAGCTTAATAGGTTAAAGGCAAGTGGTGACCCATTAGTCTGACTAGTTTAATATGCAAAGCCATAAAATGAGTTCTCATGGACATGATCAGCACATAAATTGGCAACTTGCAGACACTGAACCAATCCCAGTTTGTTTTTCCTCAAAGGAGAGTCAGGCCTACTTAACCTAGTCGACTTCTTTGAGATAGTCACAAAGGCGATGGATGAGGGAAAAATGGTGCGTACAGCCTGCCTAGACCTGGTTAAGGCATTCGATAAAATACTCCACTCAGGTATTGTTGACAACCTCACCAAACTAAGCATAAATCCCAACATAACAATAGACTGCCAGCTGGCTTACAGATAGGAGCCAAGAAGTCAGGACTGATGAGACACTAAGAGACAGGTTACCGGCGAAGGACCTCAGGACTCAGTGCTGCAGCTGCTGATGAGACACTAAGAGACAGGTTACCAGCAAAGGACCTCAGGACTCAGTGCTGCAGCTGCTGATGAGACACTAAGAGACAGGTTACCGGCGAAGGACCTCAGGACTCAGTGCTGCAGCTGCTGATGAGACACTAAGAGACAGGTTACCAGCGAAGGACCTCAGGACTCAGTGCTGCAGCTGCTGATGAGACACTAAGAGACAGGTTACCAGCAAAGGACCTCAGGACTCAGTGCTGCAGCTGCTGATGAGACACTAAGAGACAGGTTACCGGCGAAGGACCTCAGGACTCAGTGCTGCAGCTGCTGATGAGACACTAAGAGACAGGTTACCAGCGAAGGACCTCAGGACTCAGTGCTGCAGCTGCTGATGAGACACTAAGAGACAGGTTACCGGCGAAGGACCTCAGGACTCAGTGCTGCAGCTGCTGATGAGACACTAAGAGACAGGTTACGGCGAAGGACCTCAGGACTCAGTGCTGCAGCTGCTGATGAGACACTAAGAGACAGGTTACCAGCGAAGGACCTCAGGACTCAGTGCTGCAGCTGCTGATGAGACACTAAGAGACAGGTTACCAGCAAAGGACCTCAGGACTCAGTGCTGCAGCTGCTGATGAGACACTAAGAGACAGGTTACTCAAGGACCTCAGGACTCAGTGCTGCAGCTGCTGATGAGACACTAAGAGACAGGTTACCAGCGAAGGACCTCAGGACTCAGTGCTGCAGCTGCTGATGAGACACTAAGAGACAGGTTACCAGCAAAGGACCTCAGGACTCAGTGCTGCAGCTGCTGATGAGACACTAAGAGACAGGTTACCAGCAAAGGACCTCAGGACTCAGTGCTGCAGCTGCTGATGAGACACTAAGAGACAGGTTACCAGCGAAGGACCTCAGGACTCAGTGCTGCAGCTGCTGATGAGACACTAGAGACAGGTTACCAGCAAAGGACCTCAGGACTCAGTGCTGCAGCTGCTGATGAGACACTAAGAGACAGGTTACCAGCGAAGGACCTCAGGACTCAGTGCTGCAGCTGCTGATGAGACACTAAGAGACAGGTTACCAGCAAAGGACCTCAGGACTCAGTGCTGCAGCTGCTGATGAGACACTAAGAGACAGGTTACCAGCAAAGGACCTCAGGACTCAGTGCTGCAGCTGCTGATGAGACACTAAGAGACAGGTTACCAGCGAAGGACCTCAGGACTCAGTGCTGCAGCTGCTGATGAGACACTAAGAGACAGGTTACCAGCAAAGGACCTCAGGACTCAGTGCTGCAGCTGCTGATTAGACATTAAGAGACAGGTTACCAGCGAAGGACCTCAGGACTCGGTGCTGCAGCTGCTTCTGTTTGCCATCTATCTGTATGAGGTCCGAGCTAATGTCTAGGACCTCTGGCTCACCAAGTATAAAGACAACTGCAAATTGTGAACTATCATTCATTTGGCCCATGACACTAATATCTTGTAAAAGGATTAAACCAAATAACTGATGCCAATGCCATAGATTAAAAATGAATGCCAAGCAGTACATTTTAGTGCCTTTTGGAAAAAAAGTCCACCCAAATTAATGACTCCATCTATAAGACACCCTTAAGAGTTTACGCAGTAGTTAGGTATCTGGAAACATATGTAGATCATTATCTAGCCTTTGACCAACACATAGCCAAGCTAGTACGAAAATCGTTCTATGCCATCCAACTTATAAGTAAGTGTATGGCATCTGGGTCCAATGTGGGTGCAAATCCAAATTGGGTGTACAATGCCCCCTTCAGCATGTACCTAACCAGGAATATGCAACAGGTGGAATGCCCAGAGAGGTTCCTCACCAGCAGAATTCAGGATATTAACACATTGTCCTGTACAGACTAACATAAAGTCCCATCTCTGTACTCAGTCTCCTACCTGCTACTGACAAGTGATCTATGTCTGACATATAAGGCATCCACAGATCCAGCCCTGGTGGACCCTTTGCACATCCAAAAAAAAAAACAAATAGCACCAGACACACTAGATCTGAGGATTTAAAGTTTGCTTGTGACAAAAATACTACATGCTGGTTGGACAGATATGTGTTGCAAAGGATCCCCATACTCTGGAATAGGCTCCCCACTCATGTGAAGCAGAGACCATGCCTAATCCTATTCATATGTAACCATGACCATTGGATGGGAAATCTCAAATTCACCCCTGGTCTGGCCTCCATGTCTCTGATGGACAACAATAAGTAAATGTACTCAGGGACAAAATTGGCTTGGTTTGCATGGTCGGGCTTCTAAAGACCCTGGCGGTCATTACCCTTGTATGAACCTATGCATATATTGTCCCTTCACATCTTGTTAGATTTAAAATATTCATGTCATCACATTCCTGTAGATTAAGGTTTTCTGTGTCTGGGTCACATTATCAGTTCTCTGTCTTAGCCTTTGGGCTACCTACTGCTGAAGTATGTTCACAAAGTGCCTAGCTCCTACAGTAACCTACTGCAGACTGCAAGGTATTTACATTTGTTTCCATATTTAGATGCCTTGCTTATGGTTGCAGAGTCTTTTTCAAACTTTTTGGGAACCTCTCACTGGGTAAGGATTATCTACACAGGCTTTAATTCCAATTGAACATTCAAGTGTTTCTTTGACAGAAATAAATATATTTGCATTTAGGTCTATTCCTGAGTTTTTCCACTCAGATGTCTGTATCAACAAGGAAACTCCCCAGGATTCTAGGTCTCACTGGGTCCAGGATACTCATTTTGCTGCTGACAAAATTCTGTATGAGAAAGATCCAACAGGACCTGAAATACCTGTGATCCCAGCATCAACATCCTTTGACTTCAGATTCCAGTTTTAGGTTTGTGAAAATGTTGTGTAGACAGCAAACCTTTCAGAATCTGGGTCTCCCATTTGCCCCTCCTGCTCCAACACAGTCACAACAGAAACCCCAGATGTCACTTTGAGAGGAATGTCAAAGAAGGAAAAGTGCAGGATCTTTGAAACAAAAAATATACAGACTAAAACACCTAAAAGAGATATTATCTTGCTGCTTCTCCAGCCGAACTTCATTCTTCTACCCAACAAGTCTTTACAGCAGCAGAAAAATGGTTCCAAGATATCTGTCTCCTCCTTAATCCCCCAAAAAAAAAACTATTACTTTTCTCTCCTACCCTTAAATCCGCCCCTCTCTCCTTTTCAATTGTGTCTGACAATGACACTATCATTACACCTGATTGTTCCACTAAACTACTAGGCGTCACAATAGATAATCAACTAAACTTTGATTACCACATTGACCTAACCATCAAAGCTGTTAATAAAAAGATTTGTGCTCTTTATAGACTTAAGCCCTTTCTAACAGCATCTACAAGGGTGTCTCTAGCCCAAACTCATCTTATCTCCACATTATTATATGCCTCCCCATCCTTTATAAACCTTTCAAAATCTAACCTTCAGAAACTTGCCATGGCCTATCATAGCATTGCCAGGTTTGCCACAGGTTCCCCATTTCACACCCATCATTTTGCTAACCTCAAAAAGCTTGACTGGCTTGAACTTCAAAATCTTATTCTCCTACATCAGTTAGTTATCACCTATAAAATCCTCCACTACCCTTCTAATACACCCATACTAAATAACCTTGTTGTCCCTTACAGGAATCTTACTTCCCTTCGTTCAGCCAACAAACTACTAGTTGCCACTCTCAAAACACACAACAAAGCTGGTGACTCCTTGTTTACAAACGCCATTGGCTGATACTGGAATAAACTTCCCATAGAACTGACCTCTCTAGGCTCTTCTCAACTTTTCAAGAAACGACTGAGGAACTATGTTAAGTCTCTCTGGCTATGCCCGTGCTCAAACCCTGACTGACCCGAGCATCCAAGCCTCTTCTCATTTCTCTCCATTTACCTCTATGCTTGTCCCCATCACTAATACTACCCCTCTTCTGCAACTATCTACTATCCACTTGGATACTACTTTACCTCTGCAACCTGTTATCCCCCCAAATTTATAAGTTGCTCCCAGCTATCAAATCTGCCTCTTAATCTATTGCCCTGGCACAAACGATTATAACAATTGTGAATACTGTGAATACTGTGAATACTGTAAGTACCTACAGACTCTTATGTGATTTACTACTCTCTTTCTTTTATGGCTGTACTATTCCTACTACAGCAAAGAATTTGCAATCATAAATCATCTCTCTATGTTATAGCTATAGCTTTGTTAAGTTTGCTAACTTATAGTTTCATTTAAGTTTTGCTAAATATAGTTATTGTCAAATTGCTTTAGTACCATTACTATGCTACATTGGAATAATTTTCTTATCATGCTTATAATTTTGCATCCTGTTGTACTATTTTTATGTTACCTTGTAGTATATAGAGGAGCTTTTCTCCTTGGGCCTCTGCTGAAAATAGACATGTATCCAGCCAGACTAGCCCAGTCAACAAATGTAAAATAAAATAAATAAAAATAAAATCTTCTATAAATGCTCTCAACTGTCTCACCCAATCATCTGTGGTCCCTTGAACCCCTACAAGTGACGTGATAAATAAGCAGGGAAACAGGAACAAGATCGTATCATCTTTGCAGACTAGCCCTGTTATCTTGGGATATAGCTTCACACTAGGTCATACCCTCCTTGCAGACTAGCCATGTTACCTTGGGATATACCTTCACACTAGGTCATACCCTCCTTACAGACTAGCCATGTTACCTTGGGATATATCTTCACACTAGGTCATACCGTCCTTGCAGACTAGCCATGTTACCTTGAGATATAGCTTCACACTAGGTCATACCGTCCTTGCAGACTAGCCATGCTACCTTGGGATATAGCTTCACACTAGGTCATACCGGCCTTGCAGACTAGCCATGTTACCTTGGGATATAGCTTCACACTAGGTCATACCATCCTTGCAGACTAGCCATGTTACCTTGGGATATAGCTTCACACTAGGTCATACCATCCTTGCAGACTAGCCATGTTATCTTGGGATATAGCTTCACACGAGGTCATACCCTCCTTGCAGACTAGTCATGTTACCTTGGGATATAGCTTCACACTAGATCATACCCTCCTTGCAGACTAGCCATGTTACCTTGGGATATAGCTTCACACTAGGTCATAACGTCCTTGCAGACAAGCCACGTTACCTTGGGATAAAGCTTCACACTAAGTCATACCGTCCTTGCAGACTAGCCATGTTACCTTGAGATATAGCTTCACACTAGGTCATACCGTCCTTGCAGACTAACCATGTTACCTTGGGATATAGCTTCACACTAGGTCATACCATCCTTGCAGACTAGCCATGTTACCTTGGGATACAGCTTCAGACTAGGTCATACTGTCCTTGCAGACTACCCATGTTATCTTGGGATATAGCTTCACACTAGATCATACCCTCCTTGCAGACTAGCCATGTTACCTTGGGATATACCTTCACACTAGGTCATAACGTCCTTGCAGACAAGCCATGTTACCTTGGGATAAAGCTTCACACTAGGTCATACCGTCCTTGCAGACTAGCCATGTTACCTTGGGATATAGCTTCACACTACGTCATACCCTCCTTACAGAGTAGTGATGTTACCTTGAGATATAACTTCACAAAATGTCATACCCTCCTTGCAGACTAGCCATGTTACCTTGGGATATAGCTTCACACTAGGTCATACCCTCCTTGCAGACTAGCCATGTTACCTTGGGATATAGCTTCACACTAGGTCATACCCTCCTTGCAGACTAGCTATGTAACCTTAGGATATAGCTTCACACTAGGTCATACCCTCCTTGCAGAC
Source organism: Protopterus annectens (assembly GCF_019279795.1). Taxonomy (NCBI): domain Eukaryota; kingdom Metazoa; phylum Chordata; order Ceratodontiformes; family Protopteridae; genus Protopterus; species Protopterus annectens. The sequence goes on from NC_056726.1 coordinate 1,523,959,474, forward strand.
TAGCCATGTCACCTTGGGATATAGCTTCAAACTAGGTCATACCCTCCTTGCAGACTATCCATGTTACCTTGGGATATAGCTTCACACTAGGTCATACCCTCCTTGCAGACTAGCCATGTTATCTTGGGATATAGCTTCACACTAGGTCATACCCTCCTTGCAGACTAGCCATGTTATCTTGGGATATAGCTTCACATGAGGTCATGCCCTCCTTTTAGACTTGCCATGTTACCTTGGGGTATAGCTTCACACTAGGTAATACCCTCCTTGCAGACTAGCCATGTTATGTTGGGATATAGCTTCACACTAGGTCATACCCTCCTTGCAGACTAGCCATGTTAACTTGAGATTTAGCTTCACACTAGGTCATACCCTCCTTGCAGACTACCCATGTTACCTTGGGATATAGCTTCACACTAGGTCATACCATCCTTGCAGACTAGCCATGTTATGTTAAGATATAGCTTCACACTAGGTCATACCCTCCTTGCAGACTAGCCATGTTACCTTGGGATATAGCTTCACACTAGCTCATACCCTCCTTGCAGACTAGCCATATTACCTTGAGATATAGCTTCACACTAGGTCATACCCTCCTTGCAGACTAGCCATGTTACCTTGGGATATAGCTTCACATTAGGTCATACCCTCCTTGCAGACTAGCCATGTTACCTTGGGATATAGCTTCACACTAGGTCATACCCTCCTTGAAGACTAGCCATGTTACCTTAGCATATAGCTTCACACTAGGTCATACCCTCCTTGCAGACTAGCCATGTTACCTTGAGATATAGCTTCACACTAGGTCACACCCTCCTTGCAGACTAGCCATGTTACCTTGAGATATAGCTTCACACTAGGTTATACCCTCTTTACAGACTAGCCATGTTAACTTGGGATATAGCTTCACACTAGGTCATACCCTCCTTGCAGACTAGCCATGTTTCCTTGGGATATAGCTTCACACTATGTCAAACCCTCCTTGCAGACTAGCCATGTTACCTTGAGATATAGCTTCACACTAGGTCATACCCTCCTTGCGGACTAGCCATGTTACCTTGAGATATAGCTTCACACTAGGTCATACCCTCCTTGCAGACTAGCCATGTTACCTTGAGATATAGCTTCACACTAGGTCATACCCTCCTTGCAGACTAGCCATGTTACCTTGAGATATAGCTTCACACTAGGTCATACCCTCCTTGCAGACTAGCCATGTTACCTTGAGATATAGCTTCACACTAGGTCATACCCTCCTTGCAGACTAGCCATGTTACCTTGAGATATAGCTTCACACTAGGTCATACCCTCCTTGCAGACTAGCCATGTTACCTTGAGATATAGCTTCACACTAGGTCATACCCTCCTTGCGGACTAGCCATGTTACCTTGAGATATAGCTTCACACTAGGTCATACCCTCCTTGCAGACTAGCCATGTTACCTTGAGATATAGCTTCACACGAGGTCATACCCTCCTTGCAGACTAGTCATGTTACCTTGGGATATAGCTTCACCATAGGTCATACCCTCCTTGCAGACTAGCCATGTTACCTTGGGATATAGCTTCACACTAGGTCATACCCTCCTTGCAGGCTAGCCATGTTATCTTGACATATAGCTTCACACGAGGTCATACTCTCCTTGCAGACTAGTCATGTTACCTTGGGATATAGCTTCACACTAGGTCATACCCTCCTTGCAGACTAGCCATGTTATCTTGGCATATAGCTTCACACTAGGTCATACCCCCATTGCAGACTAGCCATGTTACCTTGGGATATAGCTTCACACTAGGTCATACCGTCCTTGCAGACTAGCCATGTTACCTTGAGATATAGCTTCACACTAGGTCATACCCTCTTTGCAGACTAGCCATGTTATCTTGAGATATAGCTTCACACTAGGTCATACCGTCCTTGCAGACTAGCCATGTTACCTTGAGATATAGCTTCACACTAGGTCATACCATCCTTGCAGACTAGCCGTGTTCCCTTAGAATATAGCTTCACACTAGGTCATACCATCCTTGCAGACTAGCCATGTTACCTTGGGATATAGCTTCACACTAGGTCATACCCTCCTTGCAGACTAGCCATGTTACCTTGGGATATAGCTTCACACTAGGTCATACCCTCCTTGCAGACTAGCCATGTACCTTAGATTCACAGATTCACAGATTAGTACTAGGCTAACTGACTTTGTGGGCCATTTTAAGCCTAGCCAATTACCCCATTTGAGAATCAAACCCTGCACCTTTGGTTTATAAGGCAAACGCCTTAACTATTATGCCAACCTCACACTAGCTCATACCCTCCTTGCAGACTAGCCATGTTACCTTGGGGTATAGCGTCACACTGGGTCATACCCTCCTTGCAGACCAGCCATGTTACCTTGGGATATAGCTTCACACTAGGTCATACCCTCCTTGCAGACTAGCCATGTTACCTTGGGATATAGCTTCACACTAGGTCATACCCTCCTTGCAGACTAGCCATGTTACCTTGGCAAATAGCTTCACACTAGGTCATACCCTCCTTGCAGACTAGCCATGTTACCTTGGGATATAGCTTCACACTAGGTCATACCCTCCTTGCAGACTAGCCATTTTACCTTGGCAAATAGATTCACACTAGGTCATACCCTCCTTGCAGACTAGCCATGTTACCTTGTGCTATAGCTTCACACTAGGTCATACCCTCCTTGCAGACTAGCCATGTTACTTTGGGATATAGCTTCACACTAGGTCATACCCTCCTTACAGACTAGCCTAGTTAGTTTGGGATATAGCTTCCCACTAGGCCATCCCCTCATTGCAGGCTAGCCATGTTACCTTGGGATATAGCTTTACACTAGGCTATACCCTCCTTTGCAGACTAGCCATGTTACCTTTGGATATAGCTTCACACTAGGTCATACCCTCTTTGCAGACTAGCCATGTTACCTTGGGATATAGCTTCACACTAGGCCATACCCTCCTTTGCAGACTAGCCATGTTATCTTTGGAAATAGCTTCACACTAGGCCATACCCTACTTTGCATACTAGCCATGTTACCTTGGGATATAGCTTCACACTAGGTCATATGCTCCTTGCAGACTAGCCATGTTATCTTGACATATAGCTTCACACGAGGTCATGCCCTCCTTGCAGACTAATCATGTTACCTTGGGATATAGCTTCACACTAGTTCATACCCCCCTTGCAGACTAGCCATGTTACCTTGGGATATAGCTTCACACTAGGTCATACCGTCCTTGCAGACTAGCCATGTTACCTTGAGATATAGCTTCACACTAGGTCATACCCTCCTTGCAGACTAGCCATGTTACCTTGAGATATAGCTTCACACTAGTTCATAACCTCCTTGCAGACTAGCCATGTTACCTTGAGATATAGCTTCACACTAGGTCATACCGTCCTTGCAGACTAGCCATGTTACCTTGAGATATAGCTTCACACGAGGTCATACCCTCCTTGCAGACTAGCCATGTTACCTTGGGATATAGCTTCACCATAGGTCATACCCTGCTTGCAGACTAGCCATGTTACCTTGGGATATAGCTTCACACTAGGTCATACCCTCCTTGCAGGCTAGCCATGTTATCTTGACATATAGCTTCACACTAGGTCATACCCCCCTTGCAGACTAGCCATGTTACCTTGGGATATAGCTTCACACTAGGTCATACCCTCCTTGCAGACTAGCCATGTTATCTTGGGATATAGCTTCACACGAGGTCATACTCTCCTTGCAGACTAGTCATGTTACCTTGGGATATAGCTTCACACTAGGTCATACCCTCCTTGCAGACTAGCCATGTTACCTTGAGATATAGCTTCACACTAGGTCATACCATCCTTGCAGACTAGCCATGTTATAGGTTCATAGGTTCATAGGTTCATACTAAGCTAACTGCTCTTGCGAGCCATTTTAAGCCTAGCCAATTATCCCTTGTGAGACTCAAACCCTGCACCTTGTGTTTGTAAAGCAAACACCTTAACCATTAGGCCACCCTCCCAACCCTTGGCATATAGCTTCACACTAAGTCATACCCCCCTTGCAGACTAGCCATGTTACCTTGGGATATAGCTTCACACTAGGTCATACCCCCCTTGCAGACTAGCCATGTTACCTTGGGATAATGCTTCACACTAGGTCATACCCCCCTTGCAGACTAGTCTTGATAGCCTGGGTTATAGCTTTTCAGCACAATTTCACTCTACAGGCACCTTATATACCTTCAGAGCAAAATTGTGTAGACGACAAACTGAGCAGGACAAACACAAACCCTTGTAGATGAAAGTGAGTCAGGGGGTCTTCCAAAAATTGATCCAGCTCTGAGGAACACATCCATTAAATATTCTTGCCTCTGCAAACAACAGTCAGCTGGTATAATTCTGCTCCAGTGTTCATGCAGGAAGGCATGACAAATAAAAGCATTTTATTTTCCTTAGGCAAGAACATTCCTGTATTCTTTTCTACATTTTCCATTGATGCTCATTCTGAAGATTGAGAATGACTCCCCAAAGATCATGGTTCTGACTCCCTTCTTGTCAAAGCACAATCCATGGAGATACTCCATGTTCAACTAACTGTGGGTGAGACCCCCCCAAGTCATCGTTACTTGAGGCCCCTTCAATGAACCAAGATACCCACACTGCTTATCTGGACCTACTTGAGTCAATCATATTACAACCAAACACTATGGTCATGGGCAGTTTTAACTACCCTCCATTGACTGGGAAACTTATACGAGTACCAACATGCTTGTACATAGGTTCCTGGACTTTACCACTAATGCCCTGGAGCAAATAGTATGCAACCCCACTAGGTGCTCAAATATTCTTGAACTGGTCCTCACCAATACGGGTGACTGTTGCACCACCACAAGTATATGACACTCACTGGTTAAATCTGATCACAAATCAGTCACATTTGAAGTTGCTATAACAACTGAACCCCTCAAGTGAAATCAGGCAAAAAAAATTCTCCAAAGCTAATTATCCCCACCTAAGGGATGGCATAATAATTTTAAAGCTCCTGTTCCCCAGATGGCATTGACAACTATATTAAGGTATATACAAATATACAAATGTACTGACACAGCTGTACTTGATAAGATCAAAACAAGATCCTCAAGAACAAAAAAGCCACCCAGTGGACATCTAGCATTAATAAGTTATACAACAATTGGATGAAGTCACTGTCTAAGAATAAAAAAGAGAGGTCCCAGCACTTGAAGAAAACCCTCCTCTGCTTGAACAAACCAATAAAACAACTTGTAAAACCTCTAAGGACAACTTCGAAAAAAAAAAATTAGCAACCATAGCCAAGGATAACCGTAAGGCATTCTTCAGCTATTTCTGTAACATAAAAGGTAGGACCCAGACATGTGCTGATGGATGGTATCACACACATCGATCCTGTGAAAATGGCTAACCTATTAGCTTACAGGTTTGGCAAAAATTTCACCCCCCTGTCCCCTCCAAACATTACATAAAGCATTCCCTCTACATCTCCCCCACCTTGCATCTCCAAAGAGGAAGTCATTAATGCTCTCTCCAAGGCCAAAAACATAGCCTCTATGGGACCGGATGGTATTCCAAGTTGCATTGTAAATGGTATAAAACATGAATTAGTAACTCCATTAGGTACTCTCTTCAACCACAGCCTGGGTGCTGGTTTTGTCCCTACTGAATGGAAAACAGCAACCATCATCCCCCTTCATAATCTAAACTATGTCACTATACTTCAAGAGGGACTTACACAAATCAATAATAGGTGCCAAAGCCATGGATTCAAACTCAGTGCTAAAATGCATTATCATCCCCTTCGGTAAAACTGATATCCCTGCAGACTATCATATAAATAACCGTACCCTAAGTAACAACTCAGTATTGAGAGACTTGGTAACGCAAGTTGATTATAGCCTAAACTTTGACCACCATGTGTCTACTGTGGTAAGGAAGGCATTCTGCGTCGCACACGTCATTAGCAAAGGTATTGCCTGATGAGTGAAGGAGGTCATAAACCCCCTGTACTTCACCCTCATCAGGCCAATAACTGAGTATAGTGTTTTTTTTTTGGTATGTACCGTACCTGCAGCAACTTGAGAGACCTCAAAGATTTCTAACCAAGAAAATTCAGGGTCTCCAGCACATGTCATACATTGACAGACTCAGGTCACTGTCACTGTATTCAGTAGCATATGGAGTACTTAGTGGAGACTTGTGCTTGGCCTAGACAGTAATCTTGGATCCAAACCTAAAGGAAATGCTGCACATCTGCAAGTCACATGGGACAAGGGTCACCTGATCCAGTGACCATAACCTGGCCTGTGACATAAATAGGACCTGCTGGAGAGACAGATATGTCTCTCAGAGGTTTCCACTCATCTGGAATAGGCTACCAATTCACATCAAACAGAGCCCTTCTATGATTCTGGTTTAGCGTAGTCTGAATGACTGGATGAGAAAGTGTAAATTCCTGCCAAAGATTTCACCTATGACCCTCCTAGACATGAGCAGTCATTGCTAAATAAGATCTCAAGTTTTGGCAAAATCCTTTATGTTCGGTTTCTCTAGTATTATATTGGGTACACATGGCCAGGCTTATAAAGACCTTCAAGTTAATACCCAGTAATCACCTATGAACCTAAGTTGTTCCCCCTTATTTTGGAAATGCCCAGGGACAATAACCACAAGCTTCCTGACAGTATGGATGTAGTTAAACAAGACCATGGTGTCTGATCCATCTTGACCCCAAGCAACAGTAACTGATTGCCTGGATGATAGAGTTTTAATGATTTAGGTACCTGTTTTTCTGAGAACACTGAACAAGCATTAGTGGTGACAACAAAACCTGCTGCTAGAAACTCGTATCTGAACAATCAGAAAATGTTTCCCAATTGGTACCGAAGAAAAGAGCCGGCACCATTCAAGGCCACTGCTTCTCTGGGTCCACATTATCCGTATCATTTACTATCATGTTAACCAAAGCTCATTTATTGGCCATTTCAGCATGTCTGCCCATCCCCTCTATCAATGCAGTCTCACGTGAAAATATTTTTGAAAGGGGTGTTGCATAAGAAGCCACTTAGAAAATAAGTGTGCTCTCTTGGAATTTTAATTTTGTGTTATAAAATGCATCTCTTGCACCATTTCAACCAGTTCATTAGGCTATGTTGAGGGTTTCCAAATGAAAAACAGCCTTATTTACTGCAGTGACCTCTGTATGAAGAGAATATGATTATGGTGGGTCATCCATATCTTATTTTCTGCAAAGGTAGGGTTTCTTTAAAAAACTAATCCTTCTTTTATGGCTAAAGTGTTATCTTTGTTTACTTTAAGCTTAACTATCAATTTCCCTGTCTTCTTTCCAGAACCTAAAAATGAAGGGAAAAATATTCCTTTACCTTGGATGTCCACAGACAACTCAAGTGCTATCTTGCCAGAATAAAATATTTCTGGACTTCTAATCAGTTGTGTATTTCCTGCGAAGGTAAGACAAAACGACAAGCAGTGGCAATGCAGACTGTCCCCAAATGGTTGTCCTATGCTATTACTTTTTGTTATTCCTTGTTACTCCCTCCCACCACAACAAAACAAAGTCCAGCAGAGTCAAGGCTCATATTGCAAGGGCCTTGACTTCATCTGTGGCTTTTTGTAAAGGGTTGTATTCTAGAACTACACTTTGGTCCTTTTACACAGCACTATAACTAGATTCTGTCTTCAGGTCTAGAACTGGCTTTTCTAGGCCCATTCTCCTGGGGCTCCTGAACCCTCACTCTTTCTCCTCCCAGTCATTCTAAGCCATGGTCATCTACCCGTACAGCTTAAGCTACAGCAGCAGCAGTGATCATTGTGACGAACATACGACAGCTGTGTAAGTTGTTTGCCTTTTCGGGTTTTCCCGGTTAGTTGTCGCCACAGCGGAACTCCGGTCCGCTAATGATTGGCAGTAGATTTTTTATGGTGCCGAGTTGCCAGCCCGACGCCCAACCTTCAGAAAAGGCACGCCCATTCATGCATGCCTTTCGGAGGCCACTCAACCGCAAGGAGGACATGCAGACTCCACACAGAAGGCACTCCAGCCATGAATTGAACAGGAGAACCTCTTGCTGTGAGGCAACAATGCTACTGCTGTACCACCGCAGCTATTTACGACAGCTGTGTAAGTAAACTCACCCTGTTGCAGTAGCCATTCCACCCTTCCAGCCACGTTATTTTGGAATGTATTTATGCCACGGTGTGGACATTTACTTTTCTTTTCCTAGGACTGTCCTCCTCAGGGCTTTAGTCTCCCTGAATCTGTTGGTGCCCTAAACCTGGTTTTAAGGTGGCTCAACTCAAGGTAACTATCGATTTGTGCATGTGGAAGGGCCCCTGAAGCTTTGTAGGCTGGCCAGCTGGTAAACGTTTAGCAGGATATAACCAATATAGCTTAGTAAACAAAAAAGGTTGTTGCTGGAAAACACCCTCCCCGAACCACAATAAAATAGCTCTTTATTATACGGAAACACTCAGGAACACACAGGTTAACACTGACAATTTCTAATACGTTTTCGTCCACCAAGACGTAATCAGATAACACCATTCACCTGATACAGATTATTAAATACACCAACATTTTTAAAAATCAACCAACAGAAACTTGATGTCTATTAACAGATACTAAAAAACTAAAGAAACAGAAGCACCTTTTTCTAACAGTCCTCAATACATTTACTACAATAATAAAAATATATATTAATAAACACACAACTCTCCTACTACTCAACATTTAAATATTTGTACCCTATAAAATCACTTTATAAATATTATAAAAAATGTATCTACTTATATATGTAAAATTAAATATCAAAACATATATAGAATGTATAAAATTATTTCATTCAACATTTGTAATGCAATTCTACCCTCTAGTGGTTAAAATTACAAATAAAAGCTTTGGAAAATTTTAAAGTTTAGCTGCCCTTAACTTCAGTAATGGAGCCAGGGAAATACTCTCATTCAAGCCAGGATACCTCCCAGCATCCCAAAGAACCTGCCAATACAATTCCCGATATTCCAAACGGGTTTCCCAAGAGCCCCCCAGCATCCATATGAACAACTTCCAACACAAAAAATAAAAAAATTTGCTTGGGCACAATTTTGGAAATGTTTGTATAGGGCATTCTTATAATTTCATCTACCTATATCATACAAATGCTCATAAATGCGCCTTTTCAGATGTCTTTCTGTCTTCCCTACATAAATGGTGCTACAAACTTCACACATTACAGTAGTAGAAGTACAGCTAGGTTAGAGGGAGTGAATGTTGAGTAAGAAGAGGAAGAGATGTAATCAGGAGTGGGACCTGGAGTAAGTGGGGTGTAATCTAGTAGCCTGGTGGGGTGAGGTAAGGGAGAGAGTAATATGGAGAAGGAGTGTGTGTAGTTATAGTAGTTGAGAGAATGTTCAGGTGAACTAGGGATGGAGTAAAAGATAGGCAGGGGTGATATAAGGAGAAAGTATGCTGAAGGAGTAGTAAGAAGCAGTATGATGGTTGGAATTAGTGATGGTGATTGGTTGAAGTTAATGAGGGGATGAGTTATCTAAGTATAAGTTTAGGGAAAGGTTGGTGGGTGGAGATAGGGGTAGGGTAGAAGAGTGGCATGAGCCTGAAGGGTGAACAGAGTGGGTTGAAATGCAGAAGAGTAAATTGTCACCAGAAAAATTATCAATTACAATATCAATTCAAGGTAAGGGCCCTTGAATACCTTAATTGTAACAACAAAATATTTACAGAAAAACATCTAAATGTGATGAAGGTTATGTAGGGGTGGATAATGATATTGCCAGGAATCTTATACTTATTAATGGCCACCCAATAAGAGAGAAGAGAAAGAGTTTCTAACTAAGGAAGGGGGAAAGATTAACAAAAGGGTTAAAGTAGTGTGCACACCACTGGCTACAAACTGCTTATAATGCTGTGTGATATATACAGAGGAGGGAAAATGTAGCAGGACATACTCTGTGGCAGTTGTTATATTAAATGTTCAGAAATTCGTTGTTGAGATAAGGCATCACTATTAACTCCAGTCAGCTGAATCTGCAGCACTTCTTATATTAAATGTTCCTGAATCTCATTGTTGAGATCAGGCGTTACTATAACATTCCAGTCAGCTGATTCAGTGGAAATGGTCACGCTGTGACGTATGTCAGGGAAATGGCAAGCACACCACTGTTAGGATGCTGAGAAGGGCTCTGCAACTCAGAAGGATAGTATTAAAAAAAATCTTCCTATTTTGGAATTTACATATATACAAAGTCAGGTGTGTGTGTGTGTGTGTGTGTGTGTGTGTGTGTGTGTGTGTGTGTGTGTGTGTGTGTGTATATATATATATATACACACACACACACACACACACACACACACACACACACACACATATATATTTTATTTTTTCAAACCAAAGAATTCTAAACCAGTCAATGAAAACTGCTAGAAAAAATCAAGCCAACCTAGAGTGTTAACTGTGTAATAAATAAAACCTCCTGTAGGGGAGGCACATGGGATTTATGCAAATGATCCCCTATAGACATATCGGTATTTCAGCTTTATGGATTCAGAACACCTTAGACTTTTTACTTTTTTTAAGCATGTATGGATACAGTTCAGGACAGTAAACCCAAATCCCTCTCGATATAGATATGCCATGTTTGTATTCAGCATTGCTGGTGTAGCTGAGCATCCGTTTTGTGCTGTGAAACTGACATGAGATTTTAATTTTGAGCACATGGGTAAATAGTACTGGGTACAGGTAAGTACTAACTGTTAAAGAAGTATTTAATGGAATGCTCACTCTGAGCAATTGATACATGGTCATTACTTGAAAAGATAAACTTGTCTGTAAAGCTGTAATATTTATTCACAACATATACAGGATGGCATAGTTCCCTACTGGGGTTACCACTGCAGCGTTCTTCACCAGTGGAGTGAACACCTTTGCAGGAGTCTTTATTGTAGTCAGGGCCACATTAGTCACTGTTATGTTCACCATGGCAATGCTGTTCTCTAGTGAGTAGATCAGCCACATTGTCTATTGTTTCAGGGATTTGCTATGAAAGATTGAAATTTTACTACATCAAACCTCTGATTGTGGAAGGCCAGAGGACTGAAGTCCCGAAATATCAAATTGACAAAAATAAAAAACTAAAACATAAAAATTTCTCATTTCAAGTTTTTGCAGGGGTGCAAGCCCCCCTGCTCCCCCCACTCCCCTTGCTACTTAAATATACCAGCTGTGAGATCACACTACATTGAACAGAATGGTAAAGTTCTTGTTCCACACTGTATGACAATCACCATTCACAAGGTTCGATATTTCAGTACTTTAGTCCTCTGGTCTTCCATGATCAGAGGTTTGATGTACTGAAATTTCAATCTTTCATAGTGAAACCTGTTCCAGTCACTTTTGCAACATTGTTCACTGAGTGGACACACTGTACTGTTCACTGTTGCAGTCACACTACTGTAGCACCGTTCGCTGATACAGTGGACAGTCTACAGTGGTCCCATTAGAAGATACCATTACAGCACCATTTATTGACAGATCCACTAGTGCCGCATTAAATGCTGAGGGCACCATCAATGCTGGAACAAAATGCCTGGAACAGGCACTATTGCAGTGTTGACAGCTGGAGGGGGTGGTACTGTAGTGGTCACTTCTGGAATATACACTGCTCATTTTTACCCTGGTGTTCAGTGGCGGAGCAGTTATTGCTGCAGTGGTCACTGGTAGAGTTATCACTGCTGCTGATTATTGGTTATTACTGCAGTGGTCAATGAAACATTGGATACTTGTATAGCTTACGTTAATGAATTGTTCTCCTCTAGAGCAGTTAGACATGGATTACATACTGATTTAATAAGTCATCTGGAGGGGTCAGTATCCCCTGCAGAAGGAATTGTTGCAGGAGTGGTAGCTGTTTCAGTGACCTCTGTTAGAATGAGTAAAGAGGAGCTATGAAGTCAGGAACACTGGTGTGGCCAGCCTTTGAATGATTATTGGTTATTACTGCAGTGGTCACTGGTAGAGTTATCACTGCTGCACAAATAATTGATGGAGTGAGTTTTATGGTGTTAATACTCTTAAATTGGTTACTGCTATGGTGAGTACTGCTGTGGTCATTGATAGACCAGTTATAGTGGAGTGTTTCCTGATAACATTGCCATAACTGGAGTGGGCCAGGAATGTGTCGCCAGCTGACAGCCACTTTCTGGGTTCAGTCTGTCTGTTCTGTTTTTGTGTTTTTGTTTTGTTGTTAATCACAGCTCATCTGCTTTACAGCTATCTTCTGAAATGTGTGTTGTGTACTGTGAAATGTGTCTATGTAAATGCATACAACTTAAATCATACTGGGCGTCCATATTATTTCATGTTCTAAACTTGTATTTCATTGTCAAATAATTATGCCATATCTTTTATGCTTTGGGTCATTGGCTTGGCTTCTGAATGTGTCTGATAAACTGGTTCTTTGAGTCTTTGTAAATGTCACCTGGGTTTGCTGTGGTGCAGTGTAACATGTTGGTTTAACAGCATGTGGGACATTCATTTCCTCTGGCTTTGCATAATGTATTTTGTTATTGTTCACTGGTTACAGAAATGCATATCCCTTTACTATCCACGCATTTATTTAAGAATGAGATATTACCTCTCACTGCCAAGATTTGCCTTTATCTTGGATTTCTCTTGCAGGCAGAGGTGACCATCGAATCAGATGGTGTTATTGAAGTGTCAGCACTTGAAATGCCAAGTGCTGACACTTTGAAAAAAAATTGAAAATATAGAACAGTGAATTTCAGACATCACACTGTTCTCCTTTATTAAACTTCTTTTTACAGGGGGACAAGCCCCCTATTGCCCTGATGGGGGGCCATGCCCCCACACCCTCCAAACGTATATATGCTAACTCCAATATCTCCATACCTAGGTTGGTACTAGGCTATCAGCCCTAGGGGCTATACAAGCCTAGCCATAACAATTCCCTGGCTATTTCTTCCCACACTATTTACCTTACAGAAAAGATAATATTTTGAGAAATGACCATCTCAGACATTGTGTAGAAGTCATTTTTCTGGCCATTCACTCTTAGTGTTTCAGGACTCAACATAGCAGGTCCCAGCATTTCAAATATTTAATTGTGTTATCTAATAAGAAACCTTGTATGTAAACCTAGAAGACAAACAGTCATGCATTCTGCAGTCATTGCTTATCACACTCATAGACGCTTTAGATGGTTGCGTATTTCTCCATCTTAACGTATGATGTACCTCTTCTGTATCCTTTCATCATTTCATACCAGCTTAATTCACAAGGATGAAGCAACTTGCTTGCAATTCTCAGAGGCACTACTATCTATATGCCCTCCTTGACCACTGAATGTTTACAGGGTTTTGTAGAAGCCATCTGATAGTCACAGTATACAGATTTATTTCACTTAATTTATGGACTGAACAATAAGGTGTTACATTGTCAGTTTGTAATACAAATACATACTCTAGCATTTCACCAGAGGGAAGATATCCTTCCATTCTTTAAACAGTTCAAAGGGCAGGGCTTTTATATCGATACATCACGTTGTGGTAAATCCACCCGCCTAATCTGACCCAAGCAAATTCTTAACTCCTTTTAAATTATGAATTATCATCTAAATTCATTAATAGTAACACATTGTACATTTCCACTAAATATAAATAAAATTTATTTACTGTTTTTGTATGACTAAATTAGTACTTTATTAGTAAAATTAATGAAATCCATCCAAACCATAATCAAGAAGGATTATAAAACATTTTTCCCCAAGAATACATTTTTCACTGCTTGTTAACTGGAAAAGATGTTCACTGCCTGGCACAGCGAACCAGTGATGGAAGTTAATTTCTCTGCCTGGCACAGCGAACCAGTGATGGAATTATCGGCCTAATCTTCATTATTAGTAATTTCATTCGCAGTTTCTCTTTGCAGACTCATGTTGATCGCTTTGCTCTTTCTTTTCCAGTCTCCTTTGTCTATGGTAGCTGAGCGTGAAGTGGCTGACATGCGGGTAATAATGGAGTTGGTTTGGTTTTTCAGTTCATCATTGAAAAAATGCATGCCATTATAATCTAATTGCCATGTTTTACACATATTCTTTGCACTTATTCCTATGCACTGGAATTGCCGGAACTGTTATCTGTAGTAAATGTGGAAATGTTCCTCTGACATTTATTGTTAAATTGCAGAAGTCAGTTCCCTTACTCACTGATTTGCATGTTACGTTAAAAGATTAATTTGTCTGAGATCCATTTTAAACATTTCACATTCATTTACAACAGTGTTGAGTTTTGTAAGTTAATGAACTTACAGAAAAATGTTTGCAGAGTCTGCGTATAATTTTACATAATATGTAGAAGTGGCTTGTTTTGATGCATGGATTTTCTATTGTGTTACAAACCATGCTCTGTTCTTTGTTGGCATGCATGATTTGATTTTAAATTGTTCAAAGAATCTCCTGATAACATTTGAAAAGAGATCAATGCTAAGTGAGATGATTCTGTGTCTTATTTTCTGACACTAGTTTCGCACCATCAGTTAGAAGAGTCATGCATACATACTATAAATAACTGGCCCATCTGTTTGGTCAACAGAGGACAAAGCAGCATGTCTGACCTATCCAATTTTACGTCTTGCTGTGGTTACAACACTTTTAACATGGGCATATCGAGTGATGTTTATATACTCTGCCTGTTCACATGTTTGGGTTTCTCAAAACCTGTTCCCCCTATAATATCCCTGTGAGAGGTGCCACATTGCCTCTGTTATGTGCCATAATGTGGACTTCCATCTGCCAAGCTGTGGCTTTCCACGTTTTCAGGGATGGTTCCCATTTTCAGCTATGTTTCATGATGTATAATCATGTACAGAAAAAATTAAACTTTAGTAAAATATTGAAAATCTATGTTGCTGTTGGACTATGTGTCTTTCATCTTCTGGGGTAAGGAGCTATTGTTCCCTTCTTTTCCAGCGACTCATACTGATTTCAAGACAATCTGTCTGTGCCGTGGTCTCTAACTATGTTTTATTCTTGAGCCACTGTAGCCCTAATTTCTACAAAAAGAAAGTCTGGTTTATTATGGGCTCACTACAGCTCCCTAGGAAAACATACAATGTTATCTGTGTCCCTGCTTTGCAGAATATTTTATAACTCATCTATGACTACAGGTGGATGACCTCAGAGGTGGTTCTCCTGTACCTCAATCAACATGTCAGCAAAGGCATATGTGATGACAAGCCTTCAATTATAAGTTAAGCAATTTATCACATCAGTGTAGAGAGAAAATATATATACAGACATATAAGCTGCTCTTACAGAACCTGAGCACAATGTGGTGGGACCCCCCGACAAGACCCAGAGCACCTGAACAGGTGTGACAGTATATAATCACTCTACATTTTCTCAGCAGTGGCAGAGTTCAAGTCCCAGCAGTATAAGATCACTACATTACTGGAAATAAATATCAGAAATATTTTTATTTTATTAGCCTAAATGTCTCATCTAGCATTGCATTCATTCATTCAGAGTAAACACATGGTTTGTAACTTACAAGTTAAATCTGCATAGCATCTGTTAAATCAAATGAATCTCAGACATTAAATGTATTTTCAGTGTAATAAGCTTTGTTTAAAAAGAAATTCATTTTGCATTAGACTTATTATTTTCAGGTTTGCTCATGATAATTTGAGACTGTCTAATACAAGATTTTTATTTCAGTGGGAACACCCAGTCTTAGTTGTACTGGATTCAGGATGGTTTCAAAAATTCAGTCTTCCCAGCAGCATAGTCACTGTCAATGATTTTTCAAATTTTTAAGTGTTGAGTATCTTTCTTGGTGAATGATCTTCTGAAGTCACTGGAATATCATGAAACACAAACATGCTTGAGTGTATTCTTAAAGAGTATCATACATTTCTTCAGTTTTCTTAGAAAACTGTAGTTATTGTTTTCTTTTCTTTTGAGTGACAAAAATGTAAAACATGTTATCACTGTCTACCAGTGAGTTATCCACTTTCCCAGAAAGATAAAAATGGCCTGGGGAAAAGTACCATTGAAAATGTTTGTACTCTTGTTATTGCTTGTGGCCTGGTCATAATCCTGAGTCAGATTTACTCGGCTTCCCTTTTAGAAGAAACATTCTATATTTTGTATTAGAATAGGGCCTCTTGAAATTTGAAGTAGATTTTCTGTGAAATTGTCCATGTTGTCAAAAAAATTTAATTCATGATTGCCATCTGAAAATCAGCACCATAGCACGCACCATTCCAGAGAGTGGAAATGATGCCATCCTCTGGTTCAGTCACCTGACTGCAGCTTGGTGACAGGCCTATTTGAGCCAACAGTGTTGCCAACAAGACATGACTCTCCACTTTCAGAGGAAGAGTCTTTAGCTGTAGTGAGGGTTGTTGAGAATGACCTTAAATTATCCTCTGTTATCATGACTCTGATGAGCTCAGATGAACTCCATATGAGAACCATTTGTGGAGGCTGTAGAAAATACAACTTTTGATGCTTGAAGGGACTTTTAGTCAAGGCTATGTTTTTTCTTGAAATTACCTTCAAAATTTAGCTGGATTTTTCTATGATTTGTCTTTAAATTACTGTTCTTATTCCTACTGTCACCCTTCTTCTTGGCTGTTACTTGATTAGCTTTGCATTTGTGAAGCCCAATCTTACTGTAATTCATGTAAGATCATTTATTTATGCTGGCATTCACGATACCACCAGATCTGCTGAAATCAGAACCAAACCCTGCCTCTACTCCATGGAGTGGTCCCTTTATATCATCATTGCATATAGGTAGCTTTGCTTCCCTCCATCTAATCACCCTTTTAGCAACATGAACTTAGGCAACTACTTTACTTCCTGCTTTATCATGTTCTTCTAGTGACATTAACAAAATGGCACCTCATTCAGCATGAAGTAAGCTTGAAGTTGAGAAAGTTTGAAAAAACAATAAGAGTGCACTCTGCTGGTGAGATAAACCAATAAGAGTGCACTCTGCTGGTGAGATAAACCAATAAGAGTGCACTCTGCTGGTGAGATAAACCAATAAGAGTGCACTCTGCTGGTGAGATAAACCAATAAGAGTGCACTCTGCTGGTGAGATAAACCAATAAGAGTGCACTCTGCTGTGGTGAGATGGTTGAATTTGTGAATCCCTTCTCCTTTCAGTTCATGAAGATCTGGGGTTGTAGAAAACCTTTTCATCATTTCAGTGCAGCAATCTTGCCCAATACTGCATTAATCAACACTCCATGGCTCAGAGAATTGTGAGAAGGAGAAGATTTGTTACAAGATAATATCAAGTAGCTTTGAGGAATACCGAACCCAATGAGAATGGTAAAATGAATATGGAGGAGTCTGAAGGAAAACAGAGTGGTAACAGGGTACACTGCTGTGGCAGCCAAAGGAAATTATGCCATCAAAGTTACTTGTGAAGTTGAAGGAAGACAAGACTGTTGTTAGGAAACAGGGAGTTGAGGAGGCAGGAATTATATAGGGATGGTGTTAGGAAGCAGGGAATACAAAGATAGTGTGGGTTGGGAAAGAAGACAAGGATTGTGAAGGGAAGTAGGAGTGATAAGAATGTTCTAGTAAATCAGGCAGAGACAGGAATGCACAAGGAAAGCAGGGAGGTGGTATACTGGTATACTGGAATGTACTGGGAATGATGAGGGAAGATGTAAGGAGACAGAGAAAAAGTAATTGAAAATAAGAAGAAGATAGTAACCATGTAGACAAACACAGAGCAATGGACTACTGGAGATTAAACAGAATTAATCAGCAGGCCATATCTACAGGGAGGAAATGCATATGAATATAAAGTAGCAGGGAATGAGATATGATAAGTGAAGCAAATTAAAAATCCATAAACACATTAGCCAGGACTCTTGTCATAGGCTATTCCATTGTACACTACACACATTGCCCACTCACCAGACTGAACAAAGAGAAAATAATATGGTCAGTAGCATATCTGGAGCCAGGATCCACCAAGTTACGCCTGCACTAAAGTAGTTACACCACAGGTACCAGTATGATTCTTCCACAGCCCATGTAGGTGCTAATGACCTGAGGCATACCTCCCTGGACTATATGAAGACAGACATTCATGATTTCTCTGAATATGTGTTTCAGGCAGTCAGGGTCTATATTAGATCAGCGAATGCTTAAAATAGTGAATGCTGATTGATTGAACTTATGTAAACGAAAGCTTAAAATCTTGAACTGTCAGATTAGCAATTTATTTCCTAGGGAAAAAAATTGCTGATCCAAAACATAAACACACAACCCAAGCACACCAAACAAACAGCAATCCACACACATACACCTAAAATCTGACACCTAACCCTACACTAAACTATACACACACCACTAACTATCCACTTACCTTAACCCAAACCCTAACCCTAAGGTCCATCACTATCGCAAACTCACCTCACCCGCTCCCTAACCCTAACTCACCTAACCTGCCCTAACCCTCACGTCCACGCAATCGCACACATACCTAACCCACACCCTAACCCTAACTCACCTAACCCACCCTAACACTCACATCCACACAATCGCACACTTACCTGAATCCAACCCGTTACTTTCCACCACAGCACTGAAAATACCGAAGCAACAGAAACGGACAACCAAATTCTGTCCCTAGGAAAACATTTGGGTTTCTGTTGCTTCGATATTTTAAACATTCGCTTAAATAAGTTTGATCAATCAGCTTTTGCTTTTTTAAGTGTTTGCTGATCTAATATAGACCCAGCAGTCATGTGCCCTGCATTAAGCAGCATTGTACCTTCACCAAGAATTATACCACAGTACCAACAAAAGATGACTGACTTCAATAATTGCCTTATTTTCTAGGTCTTTCCAGGTGGTTTCAGTATTTGTCAGCATGATAACAAACCAAGTTGGTTTGCTAAGGAAGGTCTGCACCAGTCTAAACTAGGCTTCCAAATATATGTTAAAACTTTATAAACCTCTAAGAGCCTTTTTTAAGCAAACCCAAATTGGCAAAGCTACTAACATAGCAAATAAAACTCAAATAAACCTAAAGGTGTTACTGCTTAATGCTAGCAGCCTAAACATGAAACTCCATACCCTACACCTTCTATTGATCAGACACATAAACTCACATATACTACGGCTCTTAAATACAATCTGCCTAAACTTCAAAAGCCTCCTATATGTTGTCCTTATCAATCTTCCAAACACTCTACAAAGACAACATACCTTAGGTCACATATAACCACAGCTACCAGGTTCAAGTCCTGCCATGGTCACCCAAAAGCAACATAACAGTTTAAACTTCTCCTGCGGTGCTTGCGACTAATACTGTGCTCTTTAGATTGTGTAACAAAATAGGAGGTTCAAATCTTAAAGTGGTGAACTTGTATGTGTGGCTGCAATATCAGGTACCTGTGGGGTGTGTTTAGTATAATGATTAAAGTCTTCACCTTATAGCTAAAAGGTACAGGGCCAGATTCAGACCTTGTATTATTGGCTAGGCTTAATATCGTCCTTCAGGACAGTCAGCCTAGTATTCAACCATGAACCTATCACACAATGTTTCAATCTCTAGGCCTTAAGGCAAACTACTACATAACACAATATATTGGTTATTGGAGACTCTATTGTGAGACACACTGAGACCTCACTCACCAGGCTAAGCAAAGAGGCAGTAACAGTCAGTTGCCTGTCTGGGGCAAAGATCCACCAGATCACAGACACTCAAGACATTGCACCACAAGTACCAGTATGACTCTGTCCTAGTCCATGTGGGTATTAATGATTAAAATACACATCCCTGGACTAGAGAAACATGATACGAAACATGAGGCAGGTATAAGCCTAGCACTGAACAGCATTTTACCTTCTCCAAGGATGATACCACAATATAAACAGAAGGTGATTCACTTTGACTGTTGACTTTAAAAAGTAGAAATGTTAAGGAGAACAGCAATTTTTGAGATTCTCTCTGCTGGTCTTTTTTTATCTTTTCAGCACTTGGCATTTTGAGTGCCAACATTTCAATATGGCCTCAGAATTGTATCAATCTACATAAACATAAATCTACATAAATAAAAAGATTGGTGAAACAATATGATACAATAAAGCTATTCCATTTCCAACTAACCTTAGGTAAAGTGCCACAACATATCCTTACCAAGTGTAGGTCCCCATCTGTAACCCAGGACAACCTTATCATGTACTTGAATGTACTAGAGTCAGTCATAATTCAATCCAACACCATATTCATTGGGGGTTTCAACTATCCCACCGTAAACTGTTAAGCATAGACAACTACTAACATTCACGTGAAAGAAAACAAAAGCTGGATAAACGCCTGGTATACACCTCAAGCGAAAAAAATGAAAAGACCAATGGTTAGACCACAGCTGAAGATAAAAATGTAATAATCCACGTCAAGAAATAAATCACTTGCAGCTTCATAGTAGTGCCCTTTATAAAACCAAAAGTTGTAACTGAGATGTAGTAGTCAAGGTAGGAAAGGGTTCACTTGCAGTTTCACACCACTTTATTAGACAAGAGTAAGCGCTTTTGCGATCTAAGTCAGCTGATCGCTTCTTCAGACTCATAAAAACAGTTAAAACATTGGTATTTAAAATATGGTTCAACCAATGAAAACACATATAGAACTATGACATAGACTAATTAAAATTGCATACATCAGTACATTAATTTGCCTTATATTCTGCATAAGATTAAATAAAATATACATATAACAGACACATTTTATGTAATAATCCATATTACTTAATGTTTTAGTGGTCTGGATTTTAAAAAAGGCTTCAAGGAAACAGCATTGTTCAATCCAGGAGACCTATCTGCCTGAAGTAGTAAAATCCATCTTTGTTCTGCTTCCTCTACCTTATTCCTTATATCACCTCCCTCTTACTTTTATTTATTATTTCTAAAACCATGAAATTAAAAATATGTTTCCTATCTTCTTCTTCCACATGTTTTGCTAAAGCACTTGTGTCTTTTTTATTTCTTATATTTCTAAGGTGTTCAAGGATACGTTCCTTTAGACACCTATTGGTTTTGCCTATATAAAAGGCATGACAGACAGTGCAGAAGCTGAAATAAACCAAATTTTGTGTTCTGCAGTCAGCATAAAAATCTATATCAATTATAAATCCTAGTGTAGGATGTTTATATGTAGATTTATTATATAAATAGTCACATGCTATACAATTTCTGCAAGGAAAAGTCCTCTGCCTATCAGATAGGATCATTCTTTCATTGTTTCTTGATTTATAACAGAGTTGCCTTTTTAAGGACCTCTTATTTCTAAAAGAAAAGCTGAGTCTATCTTCTAACAATTCTCTCAAGACAGGATCCGACAATAAAACATTCCAATTCTTCTCAAAAATATTACAGAACCTTCTGATGTCACTTGAGTAAGTTATAGGGAATCTAACTTTAAAATCATGACCTTCCTTGCTTTTAACATCTTCTATAGTATTTGAGAAGAGGGGTTTACATCTCCCATCCCTATTTTCAATGGTATATTTAGAGCTTTCATTTATGTCTTTCTTACTATAATATATATATACTTGAGAGAATTGTTAGAAGATAGACCCAGCTTTTCTTTTAGAAATAAGAGGTCCTTAAAAAGGCAACCTGTTACTAACTATAACTATTTGAAGCTACTGTATGTTTAAATTATAGCTCAAATCAACTATAAATGATGTAGAATCTATAGCTGGATGTGGATCTTGCCTGTTTTCATTTGTTCTTTGATACTCTGGAGTTTTGCTTTTTTGCGTTTTGCTTATTTTAGTATTGAGACTTTGTAAACATTGTATTTAATTTGTTATTTTGTCCTGGAGCGTTTCTCCCCAGGCCTCCACTGAAAATGGGATCTGTCTGGCCCAGTGGACTTTCCCAGTAAACAAGTGTCAATAAATAAAACAATAAATAAATAAAAAGTACATTTTCTGTTATGTACGCAACCTTAAGGGGAACTCCTAACAATGTGCTGACCTCATAGTAAATGGAACTTCCTGTACTGAACTGGGGGATATACCCTCCACCAGGAACCATCTACTATTTGTGTTCCAACTATCACTAAAAAGAAGGTCCTTACAGCACTATCCAAAACTTTCCTGATAATATCCCAGGATGCCTCCTAAAGAGCTTGAAATGTAACCTGCCAAGCCCATTATAATCTCTATTCAACCACATCCTTCAGACAGGCTTCATCCCTAGTGAATGAAGGACTGCAGTGGCCATCCCTCTACACAAAGGGGGACCATCAACAGATCCAGGGAAACACAGATTCATAGGTTTTACTAGTCTTTTATGCAAGACCATGGAAAGAATTATCATTGACCTAATAAACAAAGACAATAGAAATTTTCATACACTGAATCCATACAAGTTTGGTTTTGTCACGGACACATCATGTCGACTAAACCTGGTAGACTTCTTTCAGAAGGTCACTAGAGTCATGGATGAGAGCAAAACAGTGCTTACTACCTACCTCCACCTAACAAAGGCGTTTGACACAATACTTCACTTAGGTATTAAAGACAGAGTCAGAAATGTAGGCAAAAATCAATATGTCATGAAATGGATAGCCAAATAGCTCATGGATAGGAAACATGAAGCTGTGGTGGGAGAATCCACCTCCACCAAAAGCCATGTATCCCAAAGGACTGGGTACTGGGACCTGTTTTGTTCAGACTATACTTCTCTGACGTTTAAGCAAATGTAGAAGACATTTGGCTGGCCACATTCCCTGATAATGGCAAGCAGCTGTGTGTAACCACCATGTTCCCCAAAGGTATAGATGTAGATGGAAGAGGACCTATAGATTGCAAGGATATGGTACGAGACCCTATTTATGGTGAGTGGCGCATGTATGAGTTTTTGTAGTTTGGCTGTGAGGTTGATTTTAATACAGACTGAGACTCCTCCACCTTTAGTCTCCTCCTGTGAGTAGCTGGTCTAAAGGTGTGAAAGCCATTATAGCTTTGCATTGCTGGAAGGTCTGACACAGGCACATAACTGGTGCCAGAGCCATGGCCTAAAACTCAATGCAAAAAATGAATAATTATACTTTTTGGGAAGATGACCAGCCCTGCAAATTACAACCATACCTCTCAAGTGTCCAGAGTTCCACAGAATGTCCAGATTTTTCCCTAATATTTTTGGTCTGTTCCTCATAAAATCTGGAGGCTTCTGGTGAATCAGTGAGGACTGAATTCACTAACTTATGCAAGACATTTGAGTTTTAAACTTCATATCCTTCATAAAATGCATGGTAAAACAAAGCCTTTTAATCTGTCAGCGTACTTATTTTATAACAGCAATATTTAAAATTTGTTCCTATTTTTGGGTGCTTATCCCCCTATTATTTTTGGCTTTGTTCAGATTTCTTGTGCTGAGAGGCTGAAAGGTATGATTACAATGTTGATAACACTCCCGTAAGAGTAGACCCAGTAGTAAGGGACTTGGGAGCTCAGGTTGACAATAACCTGAACTTTGATCACCATGTCTCCATGAAGGTGAGAAAATCCTTTTACATGGTGCAACTTATAAATAAGAGCATGGCATCCAGATTTAAGAAGATCATAGTCCCACTATACTCAGCCTTAATTAGATCAATAATCGAGTATAATGCACCCTTCGGCATGTACCTGACTAGGCTATTGCAACAGCTGGAGCAGCCACAAAAATTCCTTTCTAAAAGAATACAGGGTGTAAATAACATGTCCTTTGTAGACCACCTCAAAGCCCTGTTCCGGTACTCGGTCTCCTACAGACTACTGAGAGGTGATCTATGCCTAACCTGCAAGGTATTCTCTAATTAAGCCCTGATCAATCTGCTACACACATCTGTAAAACAAACAGTACTAGAATTCCCCAGTCTAAGGACCTAAACCTCATCTGAAACATAAGCAAAACATGTTGGAGGGACAGGTATGTGTCTCTGAGATTATTCCCTTCTCTGTAATAGATTCCCCATTCATGTGAAGCAGATCTCTTCCATAGCCTATTCAAATGCAGTTTTGACCAATAGATGAAAAATGGCAAATTCACCCAATTTGGCACATACAGTATGTCCACTATAGACAGAGAGCTTGTAGATCCATTCAGGCACAGGCATATAACAAAGCCATTCTACTCCTTGGGCATTGATAAATGTGAAAATTTGGGCTTGAATGGCTAGGCTTGAAAAAGCTCTAGGGCCATTAGCCTAGTAACTTTCTATGATCCTTTGATCTGTGCAGTTACCGAGACATGGTTTACATCTTCAAAAAGTAGTCCGACAGTCTAAGGTTTCAGTATGTCCACACATTTAGACCATATGCAGCACAGACAGTGACCAAAGCTACAGGAGTCTTAACAAATGTACCTCTAGTTTGGTTTAACAGGACAATGCTCTGAAGTTTGTCCGTGTGCAAATCAGCACAAAGTTCCACACCATGTCATAGCAAGCTATAGGTCACCCGCTATGTCTGAAGAGGCTTATGACTCACAGATTCATAGACTGTTACTAGACTAATGACCCGGGGCACCTTCCTAGTCTAGCCGAGTTTTTCTGAAAGAATAATGACGTGCTCTATACAAATAGGACAGTGATGGCCAGGCATACGCTTCCTCTGTCCATAAGGGACATGGGTTCCAGACCCCATGTAAATTTCCTATACCCCATCCACTAGTCTAGGTTGCACTTAAACTGGGTAATAGACAGACCCAGCTTCACATGAACGGGAAGCCTGTGTCATAGGACGGGCAGTTTCTGTGACACATATCTGTCTCTCTAGCATGTTCTGCTTAAGTTACAGACAAAATTCAGGTCCTTAGACCTTGTATTTTGACATTTCTGGTACAGGTGGACTTACAAATATGAAGGAGATTCATAAGTGTGGGGTTTGTAGATCAGCCCTCAGCAATCTATAGGAGACTGAATAGAGAGAAGGTGCTTTAATGTGCTCTGAGTAGGGCAGGTTTGTTATGCCTTGTATTCTTTTTGTAAAGAATCTCTGAAGTTGATCCAATTGTTGTATAAGCCTAGTCAGATACATACCAAAGTGAGAATTATACTCTGTGATTGATCCGATAAGGTCTGAGTACAGTGGAATAATGACCTCTTTGGACCTAGAAGACATGCCCTTACTTACAAGTTGCACAACATAAAAGGATTTCCTCACCACTGTAGTCATGTGGTGGTCAAAGGACTGTCTACGTGCATACCCAGATCCCTGAACACTGGGTTGACTCTTAGGGGTGTATTTTCAACATGGCAATTAGCCTGGATGGTTGACGTCCCAAAGGGTGCAGTTTAACAGTTCTTAGTGCTGAGTTTAAGACCATGACTTTGGCACTATTCTTTAGTAAGAGATAGGCCTTCCTAAAGAATGCAAATGTCTGCAGGGGAGTTGATGATAACCCCCAGTTTGCAGTCATCTGCAAACTTAATCAGCCATAAACCTTCAGCATTTGCTTCCATTTCAGAGAAATAGATGCCAAAAAGGCGTGGGCCCAGTACCAAGCCCTAGGGGACTCCACTAGTGAGTGCCCACTTTTTGGAGGTGGCCTCACCTATTTTGACCTCCTGGGTCCTATCATTGTGCCAGTTGGCTATCCAGCAGGTGAGAAAAGGGCTTATACCTAAATTAGTGAGCTTGTCTATAATGGCTGAGTGGGGTATTATATCAAAAGCCTAATCTGACAAGTGAAGACATTACAATAGGTGAAGAACATCAACTCCCCCATGTTCATGAGTACAAGGTCAAGGATGTTTGTACACCTGGCAGGAGAATGGACCATCTATTCCCGAATGTTGGTATTAACAAAGTTTAGGAATCACTGGGCTTGTGCATTAGAAGTGGTGTAGGATTCCCAATCTATACAGGCCAGGGTGATGGTAATAACACATCTTAGGAATCACTGGGCTTGTGCATTAGAAGTTGTGTAGGATCCCCAATCTATACAGGCCAGGGTGATGGTAATAACACATCTTAGGAATCACTGGGCTTGTGCATTAGAAGTTGTGTAGGATTCCCAGTCTATGGTGTGGTAGTTGAGATTCTCCCATGAATATCATATTGGGTTGAATGATGAGGGACTCTAGTACATTGAGATAGGTAGCATGATTTTCTGGGACATGGAGGGGGTGTATAGATTGCAAGGATATGGTATGAGACCTGTTTATTGTGAGTTGCATGTGTATCAGTTCCTGTAGTTTGGATGTGAGGTTGACTTTAATATAAACTGAGACTTCTCCACCTTTAGTTTCCTCCTGTGCAGTAGATGGTCTAAAGGTGTGAAAGGCATTAAAACCTTGCATTGCCGGGGTACTCTCCATAACTTTAAATCATGTCTCAATTACTACACAGATGTCTGCAATCTCCAGGGAGAGGAAGGCTTGCAGGGAGTGGAGTTTTTTTTATGACTTCTAGCACGACTTTCAGATATTCCTTCATAGGTTCAGTTAAGTTGGGAGGTTTATCAGTTTGGCATTGCCTAAAGAAGGCACTATGGGGGTGGAAAAGGTCTTTGCCAATATCCAAATGCCTAGAGGGGATAAGTGCAAACCATCCCTGACAAAGCAGCTTGGTCTGTCAGCCATGTCCTCCTAGATTGTCAAATACTGTACCCCCTTGGACTGATACCAGAAGCTAAGCCATTTGTTAAAATTGGTGATTTCCTGTTGGTAACAAGGCATCATCCTTGGAGAAGGTAGTATGCTGCTCAGTACTAGGCTCATACCTGCCTCAGACACATAATCAGCGAGCTCAATCATGTCTCATTTCATGTAGACAAGGGAGGTAAGTTTCAGTTCATTAATACCCATGTGGACTATGACAGAGTTATACTGGTACCTCTGGCTTAATGACCTGAGTGCCTGTGTGACTTGATGGATCTTAACCCAAGAAAGGCAGCTAACAATGACTCTCTCCTTACTCAGTCTGTGGAGGGGAACATTGGTCCACCTCACTATAGAATCACCAATGACCAGGAAATTTGGCTGCATGCTTGTTTGCCTAAAGGGCTTAGCAGTAGAGGCGCTGGATACTGTGTTACTATGTGTAGCTGTGGGTGGTGTTTTAACAGAGTGTTTACCTGATGGCTGAGGGACCTTTCTTTGATTGTACCATGTAGGAGGCCTTAGTGTTTTAGGAAGGTTACCTGTAAGTGCCTCAGCATAAGTAGTTTTATGTGTGGGGTATTTACCCTGCACAGCAGGCTTGGTGTAATTGTCACTGACAACCTCTATAAGATTAGTTTTGGTTGTATGAGAGACTTTTACCTCCAGTGGTAAAGTGTGTTTACACTTCTTGCTTACTTTATCTGTTTTATTAAGAATAAGTGGGCTGTTAGTGTACATGAAACAATTGCGAGGATACCTCAGAAAACCCATCTCAACCAGACTGGCCACAGAGAGAGTCAGGAAGTGTGTATCCATGGCTACTGATCTACTAGGGAGGAGTCAGGTAATTTAAATACTGAATTGGTCAACAAGACAAGGAACTGGAGCAGCACTCAGCTGTGCACAAACTAGATGTTCTAAAAATCTGTCTAGACAGTAAAGGAATTTTAAGGGGGATGTACAGTGCAAAAGATCAGTGTCTACACAGATTACAGGGGTTATGCGGTCAGATATTGGCAACGACTGTATATAGATCATTGTGAGGCACTGCTGTGCAGGGAGCAGTAGTTTTAACTAAGTACTGTAAAAAAAGGTCAAAAAGTCCAACTATTCAACACAGAAACACTCTTCTAAAGTAGCGTGGTCACCAAATGTTGCTAAATGCCCCAGGCATAGAGATTCAAATTTTTATACAAGCTATCCCTCAAGCCAGTCAAATAAATGCACAATAAGACCATAAGAGTGTAGACCACAAACCTTCCTAATGTAAAATAACTGGTTTGGAGCCCAAGTGCTTAACCCAGAACAATGACACTTACACTAGTCACAATAAGCCTTCCCCAGCAATTCCCAATTCAGAAGGGTGGAGGCTATCTTCACCTTCCACAGAAGTGTAGACCACAAACCTTCTTAATATAGTATAATTGGTTTGGAGCTCAAACACTTAAAACATCTAAGATGCTTTAAGAATAGCGGGCATATAAGCCTTCAACCAGCAGTTCCCAACTCAGAACGGTGTAAGGCACCTCTCCTGCCACAACAGTTTAGACCATAAACCTTCCTTATGAGAAATGCTATTTCACCTCGATGCTTTGCCAGAGATGGCCTGCATTTGTCACCCCTGGGCTTCCAAATATTGGCCAAGGCTCTTGCCACCCCTATAGTGCCTTTTTAGGCAGTGTTCCAAAGATCAAATTACCACTGTAACAGCTACAAACAAATGTAATCTGAGGGTCATGCTGCTCAACGCTAGAAGTTTAAATCTCAAAATGCACTCACTCGATGCACTCCTTAAAATGGAGAACATTGACATTTGTGCTGCAACAGAGACCTGGTTCAAGGCAGCAGAAAGCACCCCTGCACTAAATTCCACAGCTTTCAGCCCCAGAACTTTGAATGTAGCTCCAAAGGCGGTGGTGTTTCCATATTCATAATGGATGTGCACACCTCCAGATTGGTAGACCAACATAATGCATCAGAGATACTTCAGGTGCAGCTAACATTGGGTAAGACAGTGATTCAGTTTTTAGCCTGCTATAAGTCAACAACCATGTCCCAAGACTCACACTCCATGTTCCTAACCACCCTGGAGAATATTAGGGTCCAACCTAACACTCTTGTACTGGACGACATCAACTACCCCTCCATTAACTGGGAAAACTACTCATGTAACAATACACTTGCCTAGCGTAACCACCATGAAAAACTTCTCCAAAGCTTACTTTGGGCTCCTAAAAACAGAGGTGGCTAACTTCACGGCACCCATGCATATGGATAATAGTTGCATGACCACCGAATCATATACCAATGCACTGTACGAACACGTACACAAATGCATGCATCTCGCCATACCCATAGAACCAAGATGCTCTCCTCCAAAAAAGGGAGCCAATTCGGTGGTCCCCTGCCATAAACAAACTCTAGAATAGAAGGGGGAAACTGATGTGGAATAAGGTGAAGTCCCAAGACTGGAAAAACTCCCTTATCAGCCTCAACAAAATGTTGAGATCCCTCATCAAATCCTCTAAAACTAGCTATGAAAACAGAAATGCAGCAGATAGTAAAGACAACCACAAGGCCTTCTATAGTTATGTAAAGAATCTCCATGGCAATACCCAAATTTGCTCTGAGCTACTGCACAGTGGTACCCCCTATACTGAGCCAACAGATATTGCCAATATACTGGCTGACAGATTCAGTGCCAACTTTACCCCTCTTCCCCCCCAAAGGACCAATCACAATACCAGTAGATTGCCAGGCACCCAGTATTACTGCTGCACAGGTTAAAACAGCACTGTCCAAGGCTAAGAATACAGCTTCTATGGGACCTGACAATATCCTTGGCAGTGTTCTGCATGAACTACAGAGTGAACTGACACCTCACCTGTGTGCCCTGTTCAACCACAGCCTCAGCTCAGGCTTTGTCCCTACCGAATGGCACACTGCTACAGTCATTCCTCTCCACCAAAGGAATAGCAACTACATACCCTGCGAACTATTGCCCCATTAGCCTGAAGAGTCTGATATGCAAAGCTATGGAATGCATCATCATGGATCTAGTAAACAAGGATAGAGGGAATCTCCAAACTCTGAATCCCACACAGTTTGGTTTTGTGAAGGGTAGATCATGCCTGCTCAACTTGGTTGACTTCACTTTGTTAGTAGTTTGGATTGGTGTCTTCCAACTTGGTCGACTTCTTTGAGTCAGTCACCAGCGCTGTGGATGAAGGCAAGGTGGTTCACACAGCCTAACTTGATCTGGCTAAGGCCTTTGATAACATTCCCCACTCAGGAATCATAGAAAAACTCACTAAGCTAGGCATCAGCCCCTATATCACTAGGTGGGTTGTGAACAGGTTCACAGATAGAACCCACAGTGTGAAAGTAGCAGACTCCAAGTCAGACTGTCGACCAGTCACAAGTGGAGTCCCACAGGGTTCGGTCCTGGGTCCTCTTCTGTTTGGTATCTACTTCTCTAAAGTCCATCCAAACACTAAGAGACTCTGGGTGACAAAGTTCACAGACATTTGCCAGTTGGGAGCTATTATTAACTCACCAAATTATGTTGACACCCTACCGAAAGGCCTCACTGAGACCAATGACTGATGTCAGAACCATGGCCTTAAGCTCAATGCCAAAATAATCTGTCATTATCCCCTTTGGGAAAAATCTAGTTCCCATGAATTACCACATCAATGGTAGTCCACTGAACACAGAAGGTGTTATATGAGATCTGGGAACACAGGTTGACAGCAGATTCTCTTTTGACCACCACATTGCCACTGTGGTCAGAAAGTCCTTCTATGTGGCACATCTCATTACTAAGGGTTTTGCATCCAGGAAGAAAGAGGTCCTTGTTTCTCTCTCTACTCTTCCCGCATTAGGCCAATCATTGAGTACAATGCCGCATGTGGCATGTACCTCACTAAACACCTGCAACAACAAATGCAGAGGCCACAAAAGTACCTCACAAAGAGAATCCTAGGCCTTAAACATTTGTCCTATATGGACAGACTCAAAAATCTCCAACTATTCTGTCTCATATCGCCTAGTTAGAGGTGATCTCTGCTTGACTTACAAAGCCATGTCTGACCCAGCTCTGTTAGAAATGCTACATCTGAAGAAATCCCAATCCCTCCACACCACATGCTCCAGAGACCTCAACCTCATTACCACAATCAACAGAACATGCTGGAGGGACAGATTCATAACCCAGAGACTGCCCATGCTATGGAATAGACTCCCCATGCATGTCAAGCAGAGCACCTCAATGGCCCTCTCCAAGAGAAATCTTGATGAGTGGATGGGAAATAGAAACTTCACCCCAGGGATCATCCCAGTGGCTTTACTCGACAGAGGCACTGGGCACTAAGGTCTGGTAGCACAATGCCAGGGTAATCCTATGAGTTAGGCTTGTAAAGACTCCAGGGCCATTAGCCTAGAACACACCTATGAACCTATAACTAGTTTGGAGCCCAAGTGCCTAAACCAGAATGAGGAGACTTAGAATAACAGTAACATAATCATGCTACTAACAAGCAGCAATAAATGTAGCAGATTAAAGGCAACTAAACAATTTAGCAACATGCAGCAAAAAGCTATGTAAGGTAGGTATAAGCACAAATACCGTAAAAGCAAACAAATAGAGGACTTTTTTTAGTAAGTGGGGATGCAGGAAACAGAAGATGATTCAAGTTAAAGAGACTAAAGGGGAGGGTCTTACCAGTTGATCTCTCTGTACACCGTAGAATGAGCTGATGAGATGAGACTGGGAAGCATGTCCAAAATTAGATTTATAGTAGGGGTGGGCAGCTCAAAAGCCACCAAGTTTAAAACCACAACATCAGCAGGGTGGGTAGGTGGGAAAAATCAAATGCAGACAGACATCAACAATAGAAAAGCAGAGAACAGCAAGTCAAGCAAGCACTATAGCTAAACAAAGATGTCACTAAATATCTGTAGTTAAATAAGGAATGCTATTTCACAACTTCTCCCACTGATAAGCCAGATGTTATTCATTGTCTGTAAAATAATTCTTTTCCCAAATGACCTTAACCAAGACGTCTGGAAACTCCAAAAAGAATAAAACATATAAAATAAAACAACATAAAACAAAAAGTAATGTAAGAAAAAGATAAAAACATAAAAGTAGCCAAAGCTTAAATGAATAACTCTAATCCAAAATCAAATGCAGACGGAGATCAGCAATAGTCAGGCAGAGAACAGCATGAAAAACTAGGACTACACCACTCATACCGAGACTTACTGACTACACCACTTATACCAAGACTTATACCAAGACTTACTGATTAAAACACTTATACTGAGACCTACTGAC
Source organism: Protopterus annectens (assembly GCF_019279795.1). Taxonomy (NCBI): domain Eukaryota; kingdom Metazoa; phylum Chordata; order Ceratodontiformes; family Protopteridae; genus Protopterus; species Protopterus annectens. Next base: position 1,523,991,528 of record NC_056726.1, read on the forward strand.
TATACCACTCATACCTAGACCTATTGACTATACTACTCATACCGAGACCTACTGACTACACAACTCAAACCGAGACCAACTGACTATGCCACTCATAACGAGACTTACTGACTACACCACTCATACCGAGACCTACTGACTATACCACTCATAACGAGACCTACTGACTACACCACTCATACTGAGACCTACTGACTACACCACTCATAACGAGACCTACTGACTACACCACTCATACTGAGACCTACTGACTACACCACTCATAACGAGACCTACTGACTACACCACTCATACTGAGACCTACTGACTACACCACTCATATTGAGACCTACTGACTACACCACTCATACCGAGACCTACTGACTACACCACTCATATCGAGACCTACTGACTATACCACTCATACTGAGACCTACTGACTACACCACTCATACTGAGACCTACTGACTACACCACTCATAATGAGACCTACTGACTAAACCACTCATACTGAGACCTACTGACTACACCACTCATACAGAGACCTACTGACTACACAAATCATACCAAGACCTACTGACTACACAACTCATACCAAGACCTACTGACTACACCACTCATACTGAGACCTACTGACTACACCAGTCATACAGAGACCTACTGACTACACCACTCATACTGAGACCTACTGACTACACCACTCATACTGAGACCTACTGACTACACCACTTATACCGTGACCTACTGAAGACATTACTCATACCGAGACCTACTGACTACACCACTCATAAAGAGATTTACTGACTACACCACTCATACCGAGACCTACTGACTACACCACTCATACTGAGACCTACTGACTACACCACTCATACAGAGACCTACTGACTACACCAGTCATATTGAGACCTACTGACTACAGCACTCATACCGAGACCTACTGACTACACCACTCATACGGAGACCTACTGACTATACCACTCATACCAAGACCTACTAACTACACCACTCATACCGAGACCTACTGACTACACCACTCATACTGAGACCTACTGACCATACCACTCATACTGAGACCTACTGACTACACCAGTCATACAGAGACCTACTGACTACACCACTCATACCTAGACCTACTGACAACACCACTCATACCAAGACCTACTGACTATACCACTCATACCGAGACCTACTGAGTACCCCACTCATACTGAGACCTACTGACCATACCACTCATACTGAGACCTACTGACTACACCAGTCATACAGAGACCTACTGACTACACCACTCATACCTAGACCTACTGACAACACCACTCATACCAAGACCTACTGACTATACCACTCATAGAGAGACCTACTGAGTACACCACTCATATCGAGAACTACTGACTATACCACTCATACCGAGACCTACTGACTATACCACTGATACCGAGACCTACTGACTATCCCACTTATACCGAAACCTACTGACTAAACCACTCATACCAAGGCCTACTGGTTATACCACTCATACCGAGACCTACTGAATATACAACTCATACGGAAACCTACTGACTACACCACTCATACTGAGACCTACTGACTACACCACTCATACCGAGACCAACTGACTACACCACTCATACCGAGACCTACTGACTACACAACTCAAACAGAGACCTACTGACTACACCACTCATACCGAGACCTACTGACTATACCACTCATACTGAAACCTACTGAATATACCACTCATACTAAGACCTACTGACTACACCCCTCATACCGAGACCTACTGACTACACCACTCATACCGAGACCTACTGACTACACCACTCATACCGACACCTACTGACTACACCACTCATACCGAGACCTACTGGAGATGCTGACCATTAGATCAAATATCGTATTCATGAGAGACTTTAACTACCTCTCTATAGACTGGGAAACACACACTGACTCAAACTTGCAGGCACAGTTATCCTTGGACTTTATTAAAACAAATACCCTTGACCAGAATGCACACTCCCACCAGAGATTCAGACATACTGGACACTTTGTCCAATGGGTTTATCTAATTAACTGATAGATGAAAACAAATGCTAGTTATTGGACAGTGGACTATTACATCATTTTAGGGCTGATGTAATCTGACACCCAAGTACAAGACAGAGTGATGATAACAAACTTAGGGCGAGGTCCTGGACATCTGAGGCAATACACTGTCATGGAAGACTGTTTTAAGAAAATGGACTATAAGTTGTTCACAGTCAGGTTAATGGTTCAAAGGGTATAGTAAAGCCCCTGCTGAAAACTCATACCCAGAGCACATAATGAGGGCAAGTAGAACACCCTTGGCTATGTCAACACACGTGATAGTGACATGACGGGTGGAGAGAAGAACAACTGGACAGCACTGAGCAATTCATAATCTTTTTACCATCCATGGGAAGTAACACAGGAACAGGAAGGATTATAAGAAATAAACTGCAGTGCATTTTAAAATATGTTGAGAAATTATATGGAATGGAGGAGACTCAGGATGGAAGACTGTGGAAGGCCTGTTGTGGTGTATCAAGAAAGCAGTAAGGAAAGGAACGGAGTGTTTATCAGGAGGAGAAGGTGACCAGTTTGGGTAAAAGCAGTGTGGAATGAGGGCTGATTAACTGTCTGAGAGGGTTAGGCCAATACGGTGCAAACTTCATCCTGTAGTTCTGGGTTGGAGTCCTTCAATTTATAGTTGCAAATTATGCGACTAAGATAAGTAATTAGGAAGAAGGTGTGAAAAAGGTTTATGAGGGTGCTTGGTAAAAGGAGTATAGCTCAGCTCTCATGCTGAACTGAAGCTTTCATAGTAGATTGCCAGGAGATGCGAAATAGGCAAAGCAAATTCTTACGTTAGACCTAAAAACGTAAATGGAATTGGCAGATCACTGTGCCACTGAAAAGGAAGGGGCAAGATGCTCAATGATGTTATTATCTGCTAGATATCTTGGATGTTCTTCACTTTTGTCTCTAGAAATGCAAAAAGGTAGGATGTCAACACAGGGAGTACAGGTCGGATATATAGGAGAAACAAAGGACAATTGGTTCAGAATGTGACACGTGAAGTAGAGAAGGGATTCAGTGGACGTTGATGTGGTGTTGTGCACATTGTGGATGTTAAAGGATTAAGTGGTTCTAGGTGAACCAGTGGTAGGTCTGTCTTGTCTGTTCTTTAAAAAATGGGAGTGATGCCAAAAGGCTGGTTGATGTTAATAATAGTTCCTTTGCATAAAGATAAACCTGGAAAAGAACCAGTAGCTTAGATATGTGCTTGCCTCACATCCCAGGCTGAAGGACTTCTAAATATTAATAGTCTCACAGATGAGTGGTATCATGGCTTGTCACAAGGGAGATTGGAGTTCCACAAGGACGGGCATCATGGTCATGTAAATTTGGCATTTTTAGCACTCAGCAGTACACGTGATACCATACCTATCTGAAGGTGGAAAGAAAATCTTGAGGCATAGCTAGGTCAGGGCACAGGGAGTGGCATGGGAGTGTGGCGTTGGTGGTATGATTGTCAGTCTGTCATTGGATAGTACTGCAATACGGGCATTCAGAAGTCATTACTGGTACTGTCTTCTCAGTTATAGCTGAAGTGCTGAAACATTTCAGCTTGTTGCATTTGTAGAAAGCAGTTTGCTACAGTTTCGGCAGAAGACCTTTTTTGTTCCTCAGCAAAGAGTTGAAGGATGCCAGATTTGAGAACTGCACCAGGTGCTAATGAAGGTATCTATGGTTTTGAGAAAATGCAAAGGGTATTAGTGAGAATCAAAGTGGCAAAGTGGTTAGGAAATTGCTTAACTGTGTGACAAAATGTCTACGGTGGTAGTTGAGAGAGAATTTTCAGGAGAAAGCCTACAAAGCAGTGGCTTGCATCAGGGGTCATTGCTGAGACTATCCTGGTTAAATATTTGAGGTAACAAACTAGAGTTGTAAAACAAGATCACCCTGTTTGTGATGTCACTAAGTTTGATTCAGGCTAATGGCTGAAGGGCTACTTACTAGTGAAACCTGTTGTGGCTTACACCTTAGGTATGTAGCTAGCAAATATGGTTTAATAAAAGATGAAGAATGGGATATGTAGGGGAAACATACATGCTGGGAGATCTGGCCCTAGGGAGAGCACAGGAAGAAAATTGTTGGGGTCATAATAACTGTTAGGATTCATCATGCAGTGTGGTATGAAAAGAAAGTGTCAGAGGTCATTAGAATACTGGGACATGTAGCTCGGAGAATGGGTATGAGGGGTACTGATTTTATCCTGTCTCTTTAAAGTAGATTGGAAATTCTGCTTTTGGAACAGTGCATCTAGTTCTGGGACCCACCTGCAGGCAGGAGCATGAGCGGATAATGTCTGTATAGTGTACAGTTGGTATAAATATCAAGGGGTCAAAGGGCTAGGTTATTGTTAATGGATAATGTGTTAGGCGAGCCCAAGAATGAAACATATACATTTGAGTGAACAAGACAATGAATGCTCTGATTTAGGCACACTAAATTGGGTTGTCAAGGAACAGTTTTGAGTGGTGACATTTAAAGCACAGATCAGGAGGAAAGAAAAAAAATACATGATTTGCAGCTGAAATGGGAAAGCCAATTAAAGACATTTATGGAAACAATATTTTGGAGAAACGGTGGTGAGTCCCTAAAATTTGATAGCAGATGCCATGTTATAATGTCAACCAAATGACAGATTTAAATATTCCTGGTACAGATCATGAAAAGGACATGCCATTGTTAAGACAGGGACAGCTGCAATAACTAGGTGGATGGAGCACTGATTTTTCTTCAGTTGTAACCTTGTATAGTCATATATGATAAAGGCCAACAACCTGTCCATGCAGCTAGCCTGATGTGTGTTGGAAATACTTACAAGTGCATGCATTGTTTTCAGTGGATCTTTGCATAGTGTAGGCAGATATGCATGTAGGAACACCTAAATATTTCTGCCTTAGAATTACAGAATTATATTTACTGTAATTTGTATTAAACTCACGCTTTTTTGAGATGCAAATAAAATATAATGTTCAACATAGACCAACTTCAAAAATACATATATCAGGGATATGTTTGTATTGTATGTTTCATGAATAAGCATGTTTCAAGTCATACTGTCAGATTAATAGTTAATGCGTACAAGGAAAAATATTTTAATTCCCAGGTGTTCCTACAGGTTGTATCTGTCTGCCTGTCTGTCCATCACATATCTGTATAAGTTATTATATTCTGTCTGATTACTGTTGCTCAAACATACAGCTAGAATCAGGCAGTATCTAAATGTATGTTCAAGTCTCAAGTTAAGAACAAGGTTCTGGACATGCTGTTTTCTAGATTTACAAAATTATTCCAGAACGCAGCTGTTGAAATCTGACATGCACTGTCCTATATGTTACTTATAAAGTGAATTATTATAGTGTTAGCAATAGCTTGAAATTGATTTGCTTTCATTGGTATACAGACAGTTCTGTTAATGGCACCATATGAATTTAAACTGGAGCTGTTTTTGATGACAATCATGTTAGATGAAGTAAATTTAAATCACTGATATACAAAGCGGGTGACAACTCTGAATATTTACAAGAAACTGATGTACTGTACCTCAGCATATGCTCAGTAATGGTAAGCCGGTAAAGTTCCAGTAGTTAGTGCCCTGGCTGTAATAAAAACCCTTCTGAGTTTCAGAAATGTGTCACAATGTGACAAATCCGACATCATCTCTCCCTCTCTTTCTATTTTCCTTATTTCAGAGGGTCTGCCCTGATTGCAAAGATGGTTCTCCTGGGGTACCTGGAGGGGCCGGACTCAAAGGAGAGAAAGGGGAACAAGGTCTGCCAGGAACTGCTGGGTTGGAAAACTGTGCAAAGGTATGTATTGTATTTATAGTATATTGTTGATGACTTTTATAGTGAGACAGGCTCAGTGAAACAAAATATCTATAAGTGTAATACTCATGGGATTCCTGAAGGGCCACACTGAAAGTAGATGTAACTTCCCTTACATATTATATTAGTAAGCTCCTGGGCCCATGGATTTGCACTTTCCAACCACTTGTGAAGCCAGCCTGATTGATACTGGCAATTGTCTCATGTTTGCTGCAACCACCTACTACTTAAACTAATAGACACAATGTATAAGAGATGTAGTTATGCACTGCTATTGAAGGTAAAACACTCACTTAAAGCCATAACAGATAATAAGTTATCATCACCACACTAAACAGATATGCACAGATCAGACCAGGCAAATAGAAGTTTATATTCTGAGGCTCTTAAAAGTAGTCAAAAAGTGAACCACAAAGCCCTCATAAATATAACCTAAGAAGCAGCATCCAGAACTCTGTAGAATTAATAGTAAATTATACCACATACACAGACTCAGAGGACATTGCCAGTCTGCTAATAAACCAAATATAACTCGAACCTCACAACCTCTCCTCTCCATTGGTCTTATATCACATACTCACATCTACACCCCTTCAAATCTCCCAAGTACAAGTGTTAAAGACACTATCTAATGTCATGAGCACTACTTCTAGGGGGGCACGCAACTTACCAGGCTACCTGCTGGTCAGCTTGAAAAATGATTTCTCAGACACCCTACAGAAGCTATTCATTATTGACCTTAAAACAGACTTAATGCTGGATGAATGGAGGACAACAATAGTCATTCCTTTGTACAAAGGCTGGGTTTCAGTAGACCTGTGTAATCATGGACTCACTGACCAGCCTCATCTGTTAGGCTGTAGAAAGGATCATTATGGATATGAGTAACCTACAGACACTCATGCCAAGCCAGTTCGACTTTGTAAAGGCCAGGGTCCTGCTTACTTAGTTTGGCTAACTCTAGATCTTGCAATGGTGATTAACATCATCACACACTCAAGTATTGTAAATAAACTCTCAGAATTAAATGTAAATCCCTGTATAACTCAGTTAATAGCACAAACAGAACCCTTGAAATAAAGGTAGACAGCTCTGCCTCCTTCAAAAAAAATGTCACTAGAGGTGTACCCCAGCATTTAGTCCTTGGGCTACTGCCCATTGGAATTTATGTCTCAGAAGTTAAAGCTAATGTTAAGAGTTTGTGAATGATCAAGTCTGCAGCTATCTACAAAGATGGTGCCATCATAAACTCCCCCAGAAGATACCATGATCCTCCAAGAGGACCTGTTCCTAATAAATAGCTTGTATCAAAACTGTGAGTTAAAGCTAAATGCCAAGAAATATATAATCATATTTTCAGCAAGCACAACTCCCCTTGTAAGTATCACATTGACAACACACCCATGAAAACTGATCCCATATTTAGGGATCTGCGAACTTATGTCATTTGATTACCACATATCCACTACTGTACCGAAATCCTTTTTCATTGAATAGCTTCTATTTAAAGTTAATGCAGCAACGTTCAGGGATGTAATCATTCCATTGTACTCCACATTTATTAGCCCAATCATTAAGTATAATAACCTTTTCAATATGTACCTACCAAACCCTTGTCGCAAATAGAATGACCACAGTGCTTTCTCACTAAGAAATTCAAGGACCTAAATCATAAAAAAGTATGCAGATCATCTCGAAGTTTATTGTTTTTATCCTATTTTGACCAGGTTAGTCCAATTAGGTTAGTGGCCACTTTACAGGGGAGACCCAAGGTGGAATTTCTGCTAAGAGTGTAAATTTGGCCAAGTCATCGGGGGACTTCCTCTAGTCTTTGGAGCTGCTAGATGGTGCTGGCGGGTGCCTATAGCAACAAGGAAGAGGCTGAAGGGAAGTAGCAGCAAGGAGGAGGAGAGGAAAGCGATGGGGAGTTTGGAGGTGGAAGGTGAGAATTTGGAGAAAAATATTTGGTATGGAGAATCAGAATGTAAATAAAGATTCCTGTGTGGTGGATGATAGAAATAAGCAGTGTTTATCTGTCTCAAAGGAGACTGAAGAAAGCAAGTCCACTGGAGTGGGGCAGATAACAGAACTGGTGTCCGGAGAGCTTGCAGATGATGTTCTGTAAAAAATAATCAAGCAGAATTATCCATGTGACAGTTCTGCTGTTTCATATGGTGAAATGGCAGGCAACTTGTTCAAGAAGTGATGAGGATGGCAACATGGAAGAGGAGCCAGGTGATGCTTCTGCAGAAAATGCAGCCATTAAAATTTATGCAGCAGTGACAGAAAGTAAAAGTGGAAAGTAGCAACAAACTGAAAAAGAGTGGTTTTGTGGCAGAAGAAGATGCTGTAGTTAAACAATATGCAGCAGTGACAGCAGACAAAAAAATAGCAGCAAATATGTGCACCCTGTTCAATCACAGCCTCACCTCAGGCTTTGTCCCTACCAAATGGCGCACTGCTACAGTCATCCCTCTCCATAAAGGGGGAGTGACTACAGACCCCGGGGATTATCGCCCCATTAGCCTGAGTCTGATATATAAGGATATGGAGTGTATCATCATGTACCTAATTAACAAGGATATGGCGAATCTCCAAACTCTAAATCCCACTCAGTTTGGTTTTGTGAAAGGTGGATCATGTCTGCTCAATCTGGTTGACTTCTTTGAGTCAGTCACCAGAGCTGTGGATGAGGGCAAGGCAGTTCATACAGCATACCTCGATCAGGCCAAGGCCTTTCATACCATTCCCCACTCAGGAATTATTTGATAAACTCACCAAACTAGGCATCAAGCCCTACATCACTAGGTGGGTTGCAAACTGGCTCACAGATACAACCCACAGTGTAAATGTAGCAGACTCCAAATCAGACTGCCGACCAGTCACAAGTAGAATTCCACAGAGATTGGTCTTGGGTCCTCTCCTATTTGGCATCTGCTTCTCAGAAGTCCAGGCCAACATGGAAGGACTCTGGCTGACAAAGGTACAGATGACTGCAAGCTGGGAGCCATTACTAACTCCCCAAGTGATGTAGACATCCTATAGAAAGGCCTCACTGAGACCAATGACTGGTGTCAAAACCATGGCCTTAAACTTAATGCCAAAAAATGCATCATCACCCCCTTTGAGAAAAACTCAGTTCCCACTAATTACCCCATCGTTGGGAGTTCACTGAACACTGAAGGTGTTATAAGACATGTGGGGACACAGGTTGACAGCAACCTCTCCTTCGACAACCACATTGCCACTGTGGTCAGAAAGTCCTTCTATGTGGCACATCTCATTACCAAGGGTTTTGCATCCAGGAAGAAAGAGGTCATCATCTCTCTCCACTCTTCCCTCATTAGGCCAGTCGAGTATAATGCCCCATTTGGTGTGTACCTCACTAGACACATGCAACAGCTGGAAAGGCCACAAAAGAACCTCACGAAGTGGATCCTAGGCCTTAAACACATGTCCTACATAGACAGACTCAAAAAACTCCAGCTATTCTCTGTCTCATATTGTCTACTAAGAGGTGATCTCCAGAGCTGTTGGACATGCTACACCTAAAGAAATCCCAATCCCTCTGACCTACATGCTCTAGGGACCTAAACCTTGTCACCACAATAAACAGGACATGCTAGAGGGATAGATTCCTGTCCCAGAGACTTCCTATACTCTGGAACAGGCTACCCATCTATGTCAAGCAAAGTTTTTCATTAGCACTCTTCAAGAAAAATCTTAATGAGTGGATGGGAAATAGGAAATACACCCCGGGGATCACTTCTGTGTCCCTGCTCAACAGTGGCACAGAAAAATAACTTTCTTGGGTGGTGTAAGCCAGGGAACCTTGTTGGCTAGGCTTACGTAGGCCCTTTGGCCGATAGCCTAGTACCTACCTATGAACCTATGAACCTATAATCTCTGCTTGAAATACAAAGCCATGTCTGACCCAGCACTGTTAGAAATGCTACATCTAAAGAAATCACAATCCCTCCACACCACATGCTGCAGAGACCTCAACCTCATTACCACAATCAACAGAACATGCTGGCGTGACAGGTTCATAAACCAGAGACTGCCCGTGCTCTGGAATAGTCTTCCCATACATTTCAAGCAGAGCACCTCACTGGCCTTCTTCAAGAGAAATCTTGATGAGTGGATGGGAAATAGAAAGTTCACCACGAGGATCACTCCAGTGGCTCTACTTGATAGAGGCACTGGGAACTAGCTTCGGGCAGCATGATGCCAGGACACTTCTATGGGCTAGGCTTGTAGAGTCTCCAGGGCCATTAGACTAGTACACACCTATGAACCTATGAACCTAAATGTGTATGTATATACATATATATATATATATATATATATATATATATATATATATATGTGTGTGTGTGTGTGTGTGTGTGTGTGTCTGTCACCATCCAAACACTGTTACAGTCTCATAACTTCTCTATCACTGTCCCCCCATGATGGGATGATCTGCTCTATTTGTTCCCACTTCTGTGCTTTGGGCATGTCATCCCACAACCTGTTATGGGATCTGGGCTGCTCCTTGCAGTGGGGGGGGGGGTCACCTTTCATTAGCTACAATTTAGGCCCAGACTAGGGGTGAGGATGAAGCACCAGAGGTTAGTAGTTTAATTACTAGCTCCCCATGGGAACTGACAAGCTTTGTCCCGCTACATTCCCATACTAGTGCACACACACATCTCTGCATTTACATGTGGTGCTACCTTTATATATACATCACTGGTCCAGTATACAGCATACTGCTATCATCTTTAACAAGAAGATGCTGACATTAGAGCAAACTGGACCACTTCCCACCCTGCCGCCCACCCTCATAGGCATAACTGAGATAGCATCAGCAATTCACTTTCACCCCTATTTACTGGCCCTCCCCAAGTGCATTTCACTTGTTAGTTCCTGGTCTTCTGGGTCGCAGCCAGGACTTTATTTCTGTGCACCACAGTGCTGGCCTTTGGTTCCATTTCACCAACCATCAACTGCCCTGGTGAACAATGAAACAATGAACACGATATTCATAGGTTCATAGGTAAGTACTAGACTACTGGCCCTAGGGCCTATATAAGTCTAGCCAAAAGGGTACCCTGACTTTCGCCACCCAAGAAAATTATTTTCTTGTGCCCCTGTCGACCAGAGCCGCAGAAGTGATCCCCAGGGTTAATTTCCTATTTCCCATCCAATCATCAAGATTTTTCTTGAAGAGTGCTAATGAGGAGCTTTGTTTGATATAGATGGGTAGCTTGTTCCAGAGTATGGGAAGTCTCTGGGACAGGAATCTGTCCCTCCAGCATGTTCTGTTTATTGTGGTGACAAGGTTTCAAGGTTTAGGTCCCTAGAGGGTGTAGCTCAGAGGGATTGGGATTTCTTTACGTGGAGCATGTCCAACAGCTCTAGGTTTGACATAGCTTTGTATCAGAGATCGTCTCTGATTAGGCGATATGCAATGGAGTAAAGCTGGAGTTTTTTGAGACTGTCTGGGTAGGGCATCTGTTTGAGGCCAGTAATCCTCTTTGTGAGGTATTTCTGTGGCATTTTCCAGTTGTTGTAGATGTCTTGTGAGGTACATACCAAAAGGGGCATTGTACTCTATAATGGGTCTAATGAGTGATGAGTAGAGAGGAACAATTACCTCTTTTTTCCTGGATGAGAAACATTTTGTGATGAGGTGTGCCGCATAGAAGGATTTCTTGACTACTGTGTTGATGTGATTATCAAAGGAGAGACTACTGTCCATCTGTGTCCCAAGATCTCTTATCACACTTTCGGTGTTAAGTAGACTACCGCCTATGTGGTAGTTCATGGGTACAGAGTTTTTACCAAAAGGGATGACAATGCACTTTCTGGCATTGAGCTTGAAGCCATGGCTTTGACAACAGGTATCTGTCTCAGTGAGGCCCTTTTGTAGGATGTCCATATCGTTAGGAGTTTCGATTATGGCTCCTAATTTGCAGTCATCTGCATACTCATTAGCCAAAGACCTTCTGTGTTAGCCTGTACTTCAGAGAAGTAGATACCAAACAGGAGAGGACCCAGGACTGAACCCTGTGGTACTCCACTTGTCACTGGTCTGAAGTCGGATTTGGAGTCTGCTACTTTCACAGTGTGGGTTCTGTCAGTGAGGCAATTGGCAACCCATCTTGTGACATAGGGATTTATACCTAGTTTAGTGAGTTTATCTATAATTCCAGAGTGGGGGATGGTGTTGACAGTTTTGGCGAGATCTAGATAGTCTGTGTGAACCACCTTACCCTCATCTATGGCTTTGGTGACTGCTTCAAAGAAGTCTATCAGGTTTAGGAGACATGAGCTGCCTTTTACAAACCTGAACTGGGTGGGGTCCGGAGTTTGGAGATTACCAGTGACTTTGTTTAGAAGTTCCATGATGATACGTTCCATGGCCTTACAGACCAGCATCATCAGCGATATACTCCAGTCATCTTACCTGACTGTTACACGATCCAATAAACTTGCTTATCTAATGGAGTTGACTGCTCAGAGTGGGACATCATTTTGGAAACCTTACCTGCTTCTTCTACTCTCATATCCAGTAAATGCCCTTATGCCTCATAGTACTGTATTCATATAGAGTGCAACAGCATTTTCTTCACAGATTGGTAAAGTGTTTCTAACAAGGTTTCTATTCATGCATATCTGACAATGCAAGTCATGCATCATGACTATTCATCGTGAAGTGGCTTTGGCTGCGAAACCGCTCACACTTATTTGCTTTGGAATAAATACTTTTGGATTTTATTGCCATGTTCCGTTGCCTTCTTTTGCTTTTGTTTCTTGTATGTTTTATTTATTGGAGGAGCGGTTTATCTACACCATTACATTTGTTTTCTACTGACATCTGACAACGCCTTTATTCTCAATTCAGCCTGGCAAACAAAGCAAAGTTATCCTTTTCGTATCTCAACTTGTACAGAAGTAGTTGTAGCATGATTGTTAAAATAATTCTACACAACACAATTATAGGTTTCTATCTTTATCTGCACATAAGTAATGCCTGAAATAATTCTCATTGATGAAATCCATCCTGACACTTCTGCCTAAGCATTCTTCCTAAAAGTTTCCCTAAATTCATGTCAATAATCATGTATGTATTGACTCAGGAATCAAGGTACAGAAGATTTGATTCAAAGCTGTAACAAATAGCCAAAACAGTCCTTCTGTTAACATGAAGCAGGCTAGGCAATGTTTCCTTCATCTGATCATTGTCACAACATATCACCGCTGAGAAGTTACTCAGTAGAACAGGCAGGAGGTGTAGGGAAAATGACCACTAAGTCAGAAGTGCACTTACTGGCTTGACTAGTACCACTCACTATCTATGTCACTATGTACATATAGGTTCATAGGTCCATAGATTAGTACTAAGCTAACTGCCCTTGTGAGACATTTGTAAGCCTAGCCAATTATCCATTATGAGACTCAAACCCTGCACCTTGTGTTTGTAAGGCAAACACCTTAACCATTAGGCCACCCTCCCAACCCTCCCAGTACTCCGAGATTATCATGTAGTCATCAATACCGATCCTGTACTGCCCTCGTTATTAATGTTCTATATGTAGACATAGTCTGTGATTGTCATGTAGTCATCAATACTGATCCTGTACTACCCTCGTTATTAATGTCCTATATATAGACATAGTCCACAATTATCATGTATTCATCAATACCGATCCTGTACTTCCCTCATTATTAATGTCTTATAAATAACCATAGCAAAATCATAATTATAAATGATACAGCTAAGAGCATCTCAACAGCTTCCCTTCCCAACTTGAAAACAGGCTGGTTAGCCATATCCATTGAGAGTTATCTGAAGTATAATTTGTAAACACATTATATTATGCAGAACGATCGTGCAGCGTTTGCATGTCACACACACATTTTATTATGCAGAACGATTGTGCAGCGTTCGCATGTCACACACACATTTTATTATGCAGAACGATCGTGCAGCGTTTGCATGTCACACACACATTTTATTATGCAGAACGATCGTGCAGCGTTTGCATGTCACACACACATTTTATTATGCAGAACGATCGTGCAGCGTTCGCATGTCACACATTCTCCTTTCTCTTGCTGAGAATGAATACATTCCCTACCCACCTGTGCTCACTTTATAAATACATGTCTCTTTAACTTTATCCTTTTACTGTTTAAACTATATCTGTATCAGGATTTCATCTCCATGACCTTGCTGCTTTATAAAACCTATTTTTACCTTTCTTAACCCCCTTGTTGTCCTTCCACAAACCGTGGTTACAACTTGCATTTCCTTCTACGTGTCCTGACGCGCTGCCACTGTTATTTCTCTTTGGAAAATCTAGAATACTCTGTTAATGTTCTCTTATTTACCACATATTGTTGTCATTTTATTGCATTTATTCACCTTCGGTTCTTTTAAATTAATCTTATTCTATTCATACTCTCATCCAGAGGATCTGAGAATTGCTAATAGCATATCACTATGTTTTTATAAAAAAAAATCTGAGCACAAAAATGAAATCTATTGCTGAACCCAATTTACCTAGGATATTCATTCCTATGACAATGGAACAAATGCGTTTATTCAAAATAGCTTGTATAAAGAGGAAATGTTTTGACTTTGGGAAACTGCATCTACATATTCTCTCCCTCTTTGTAAAAGTTCTGTTTTAAAATCTAGTCTGCTCCTACATCACTCACAACATATTTATTCATGGTGTTAATTTAGACAAATCAACAATTACTGTGATAACCTTCTTCGGCAGCATTATATTAAATGCCCTTTATGTGTTCTAGTTAAAATGTACCAGTAAAATGTCAGTGTACGAACATCAAACCCACAAATTAATTATTTGCTTTTTAAATCTACGAATGCAGTACATAAGAGCTACACCTTAAAAAATCAGAATATTCTCAGTTTTCTCTTCACTGGATATATGATAAACACATTTCAAAATCATTTTCATTTTGTAAACATCTATTAAAAAAAACATAACATTTTGATTTCCTGTTTAATACTCAGAAATTCTTACATTTGCACACTTACAGCACTGCAAATGCATCTTACAAATGCTTTAATGTTCTTCTTTGATGTCTGTGAGCTTAAAAAGCATATACTGAATACGTCTTAATCATTGTTGGACCCCATAAATGACCGTAGTAATCCAATAATCATACCTCCATCTTCCGAACCCGTAAAAAGATACAAATACGTGCAGCATTAGCACAAAGAGGTATTGTATAAAAATTTGCATTGTTTAAAACAAATAAGACTGTAAGTTTCTAATTGTCATTCATAAATTAATCATCTCTCATAGTACAAACATCCAATAATTCTGATTGTGAGTCTATCAGTGTGTGTGAGTGGAGATGTAACATTTCCTATCTTAAGCAGATATTCATATTTGTATGCACAAAAGTATCCTGCAAATGCCCTTTGAAGGAAATATTCCAAAAACTATTAATTTTGTCATTGAAATATATCAAACACCTTCATTACGTCATGCAAATACGCATAAGAGTACAAAAGTTGGCATTTTTCTTGTATCTGTGAACCACGTGATCTAAAAATACCTTTATGTTGTCTAAACAATGTCTCACAGTTGGGAAATATGAACTTGTAACAAAGAATACACAACTCTATGAAAGTATTTGATTAACAGCATCCTAGCACCTTACATATAAAAACAGTTTACATTCTAAATAATAACAATGTTAATTTTCACACAATAATAACATTGCATGCCATTATCAGTTATCTACCTGCTAATTCTCTTTTGCATCAAAGAAAAATAATCCATACGGGAGAAAAGTAAACCAAAGCATCCTAGATGACAAACTGTATCAATTCAGAAAACTTGAAAGTCTAAAGGTCGGTTGTAGAAAGAAAACAGAAGCAAATGAGGCACCTAACCCTAGAAAAGTCTGAAACATAAAGAACTCTTTTCAGGAGATAAAAGCAAACAGAAATTAGCTGGTATTTGTTACTGAAAATGTCTGAAGGAAAAAAAAGATTCTTCCTTTAACTGCTTTATTTCAGCTTATCCAGAAATACCTGTTGCATATTAACCCAGGAATTTTAGTACATGCATTTTATGCTCAATGAATCCACCTGATGGGAATGTAGAAAATAAACCATTTCTCTTGTACATAAAAAGTGTGTATGTTAGTCATCTAGGAAAAAGAAGTTCTGTTCATTTTAATTATGACACGCAGCAGACCATACATGCACAGTACTAACTCAGTGAGGTTTTTTAAAAGCATGTGGTATATTTTTTCTGGCAATTATGTCATCTTTATTTTGTTGCAAAAAATCATACTTTACCGAGAATGGATTTTAGCATACCCACTGAAATTCAGAAAATATCGCTGAACACAGTTTAGTCATTTCATTTCTGTTTACTTCATGTTTTACTTTTGCTTGTATCTCCCGTGCAACATTGAGCAACAGATATTTATTTATTTATTTAGTTGCTGTTTATTAACAGGATAAGTGAGCTGATCTAAAGACCCTTTTCAGTCATGACCCATGCTAGAAGCAATAGTACAGAACATTTTAGATTTTGGGTTTTTGAGATCTCAGTCATATGCTTATGTTGATTAAAACACAAGATTCAACAGTTCTGTTATTGCTGGCTACAATTGGGTAGGTAAGGTTAACAGTACTGAAGTTTGTCGTAAAACAATATATGTT
>NC_056726.1:1524010629-1524023129 GCF_019279795.1 Protopterus annectens
TTCAAGCATCTGCTTGTAGGTAAAAAAACAGACTTTAAAATTAGTTTAAATTTAGTGTGTCCAGCTGCTTGGATTTCTCTTCCAATGTTCATAACTAAGCTTACAGGATAATGTTTTTGAAGAAACCTGTCTATAAATCACATTGTTGAAGTGAAAAAAATTGTTTTGTGGGACTAAAGATGTTTATTTTGTTCCTTGAGAACTTCGCAAACTTGTACAAACAATGTTTAATGTAATCTAGCCCTTCCACATGGGGAATGTTGGTGTACAGTGCCACTTCATCCAAAGTGACCAAAATGCAGTTGGAAAAATCAAAGTTAATAGAGTATAACTCATTCAGGAAACCCCACAAATTTCTCATTTAATAAGGAGTGCCTTGAGTTGCAGGGTTTAATACAAAATCTATGTCCTGAGCTATCCTTTCAGTTTTGGTGTGTTTATTAGCCTACATTAAGCATTTTTTATACAAGTTTGTGAAGTTCTTAAGGAACAAAATAAGCCCCCTCAACACACTTATGTCTTTAGTGCTAAAAAACAATTTTTTTCACTATAACAATGTCATCTATATGCAGGTCAGGGGAGTTGGTGTGGGGTCAAAGATGGTCCCTGCGTTTGCCAATTTGGTTTTAAGTGAATGGGAATTTGACACTTTAGTACATTTACCTGGGTTTCATTTCACAAAGATGTACTGCCATTACACAGACGATATTTTTCGTGTGGCAGGGAATGAAAGAACAGCTGTCCTTATTTGTTGAATCCCTTTCTCAGAGCATTGGCTTTCTATAATTTGTAGTGGGTAGCCAAGGAGATTCAGTAACTTTTCTTGACACTTTGACACTGCCCTTTCCATTAATAAAGACACAGGTCCACTTTCTTCCACTATTCACAGAAAAGACACTTATCGAAACAACTATCTTGATTTTAACAGTCAGCACCCTTTATTTATGAAAAGGAATGTTGCTAAAGGTCAGTTTATTAGGGTGTCTAGGCCTACTAGTGAAGATTCATCTTTTGAGCAGGAGTCCAACTTTTTATCTGAATTGTTTCTTCAAAAACATTATTCTGTAAACTTAGTTATAAACATTAGAAGAGAAACCCAAGCAACTAGGCACCCTAAATTTAAACCAATTTCAAAGTCTGGTTTTTCACCTGCAAGCAGATGCTTGAATGACAATGACCGTTCTATGAGTTTTTCTCTTCCTATCAGCAGGGACATGAGAGTTATTAGAGACGTTGTGACAGATAACTGGAAGATCATTCTTAGTGACTTCAACATAAGGGGTCTTCTGGGAAATGTACCTTGTTTTACCTTTGAACGTATGAAAACCTTGAAATCCTTTTTTTGAAAACAATGATTTACTCTGTCTTTTGTCTTCTCCACCAGATTGTTCAAAACCTATAGGCATGTTCACGTGTGGAAAGTGCATTTGTTGTGATTACATTTACAGGGGAGACTTATGTTATCTCTCATTGAAACAGTGATCATTCCAGCACCTTAGGTAAACACAGCATTATGTGCCCTAACTTCACTAAGTTTACATTTTTTGTATTGGAACAAATAATTGCTTTTTTTTTTTTTTGTTGATTCTGATAACCTCCTACAGGTGCAGGAATTGAAGTGGCAGCTACACTTGAATGCTGAAATCCACCCAGGTCTTAATGATAATTTAAATCTCAAATGTGCACTTAAGTGGTTTCAGTAAAGCTTTAAAACATACACATGTTCCATATAAGCTTCTTACGTGCCCACTTTTACTGTACTCATTCATTTTAAAATTTTTCTTAAGAAGTTGAAGTAATTTTTATTATTTTCTCTTCTGTGTATGTATATATATATATATATAAGGTCTATATCAGAACATCAAAGTTTTAAAACTTCGAATGTTCTAATATCGAACCGTTTTGAGCGAAGCTGCAGAACACCGAATTCTTTCCTAGGGAAAGAATTAGGTTGGCCGGTTTTGTGGCTTCGCTATTTTTAGTGCTGTGGTGGAAATTTACAGGTCGGGTTCAGGTAAGTGTGCAATCGTGTGGTTGTTAGGATTAGGGCATGGGTTAGGTTTGTTAGGGTTAGGGCACAGGTTAGGTGAGTTAGGGTTAGGGCGCGGGTTAGGTGAATTAGGGTTAGGGGCGGGTTAAGTGAGTTAGGGTTAAGGCGCGGGTTAGGTGAGTGTGCGATAGTGACGGACCTTAGGGTTAGGGTTTGGGTTAAGGTAAGTGGATAGATAGTAGTGTATGCACAGTTTAGTGTAGGGTTAGTTGTAGGACTATAAGTGTATGGGTGTGGATTGATGTTTTTTAGGTGTGCTTGTGTTGTGTGTATGTGTTTCGGAATAGCAATTTTTTTCCCCAGGGAAAAAATTCACTGTTCTGAATGTTCGATATTATGTGGTTTAGATATTTGAGGTTCGATGAAATAGCGTTTGCTATTTTCATCTTTTGATAGCTTGATATATATGTATATATATATAAATATATATATATACATATATATATATATATATATATATATATATATATATATAAATATATATATATACATATATATATATACATATATATATATATATATATATATATATACACACACACACACACACACACACACACACACACACACACACACACAACACACATATATTACATACACACACTTTATATATTCATACATTAAATATATATTACCAGAAAGTAAATCTTCTACCTTATCTTTTTAAGGTCCTGCTTCTCAAGTGGCTCGACACCCTATTAAGGGTAGCTTTGATGCTGCTGATGTCTCTTTTGGGGCTGCGATTTTTGGGTCTGTCATGAGGTGTTATTCTTGGCTTCATCTCCAGTCTCTTCCTGAGGGCATTACGGCCAATTTGTTGGATGCTCCTTTAGATAACACACATCATTTAGTGGACTGCTGCTACTGACATGTTTAAGAAGTCTAAAGGTAAAGCCTTACAAGACGTGAAACATTTTTCTGTCTCTCCAATCCCTAAGTCCAGAAAAATTATCCTTCTAACTCTGCTCTTGTTCACAGGCAACCTTGCCAGGCATCAAAGGGCAAGGCAGGGTGGAAGACAGGGCACCTCTGCTAAGGCTTCTCAGATTTCTGTGGCCCAGATGCCTCCTTTATCTGATTATCCTGCTACTCTGACAACCCCCCCCCTTGCCTTTAGACCAGGTTCCTTTGTCCCTCTGCCTCTCTCTCTGTCTTCCAAATTGGCATCTATATTACTTCAGACTCTTGGGTTGTATAATCTGTCAGGGTTACTTTATGGTACAGAAATATCTCCCTCTTTTTTCTGTGATTCTTCAACCTCTTCTTGAGTAACTTCCTCATTTTCCAAGATGTTCTAGGGTCCATGCTACATCAAGGGATCATTCACCCTGCCCGCCTTTCCAAGTGGGAAGGGTTTTTTTTATTCCAGAATGTTCCTAGTTCCACAAAAGGACGGCACCTGGATTTCTCTTAAATCTCTCCTGGCTCAACACCTTTCTCGAGATACTTTCTTTTCGGGTAATTACTCTTCAAACTCTGTTTCCTCTTTTATTACCCTAGGCTTTTTTAGTGTCCTTGGATCTGAAAGATGCTTCCCTTCATATCTCTATTTATCCTCACTTCAGGAAGTTTTTACATTTCTCTGTGTCTTCCTCTCATCTTCAGTTCTCTGCTTTGTCTTTTGGCCTCTTTACTGCCCCAGGGGTATTCACAAAATCCCTTTCTCCCTGTAATTGCCTTCTGCAGGCTCCAAGACATTCAGATTTTTTTCTTATCTATATGACCTGTTGCTTCAGGCACCTTCTCCCAGTCGATTGTTGCATGATCTGCAGTTCACCATCTCTCGTCTTCAAAGTCCAGGGTTTACTATCATTTTCCAAGTTCATTCTTACTCCGTCTCAGCATCATGTGCATCTGGGATGCAGGATTCAGACTGTGCCGGTGTTGGCCTCTCTTCCACCTCCAAAGGTATTGTCGTTGACGGCCTTCTTTCAGTCTCTTCTTCCTCAGACTGCCATGCCAGCCAGGGACTTTCTTCATGCCCTGGGCTTCATGAACTCTTCTATTCAGATGCTTCCTCTTGCCAGACTTTATATGTGGAAGCTTCGACGGCACCTCAGGTCAGTTTGGCTGAAGCACTGTCGCCCTCTGAAATAATCCATTGCAAGTATGCAGTAATAAAAGAAAGTATACTTACAGTCCAGACTTTCTGAAAGGCTAAGGAACTCTCTAGTCTTTTCTTCACATGAAAAATACACGCCATAAGCATCTTTCAGCTACTCCAGTTCATTGTCTCTTACAACTTCTTTTGTTCCTGTGGACTTACAGTTGCATTCTTAAGGGACCTGTTTTTGACTGGTTGGTGTGAATCCAAAAGAAACTCTTCACACCAGCAGGTTGGAACCAATAGCAGCTTTATTCACATAAACACTATACACCAAACACTGAAAGTGTGATAAGAGACTTAGGGACACAGGTGGACAGTGGTCTCACCTTCGATAACCACATCGCCACAACAGTCAGGAAATCCTTCTATGTGGCACCCCTTATCACTAAGGGCTTTTCATCCAGGAAAAAAGAGGTCATTGTCCCACTGTACTCATCCCTCATTAGACCCATTATAGAATACAATGCTCCATTTGGTAGTACCGCTCAAGATATCCGCAGCAACTGGAAAGACCACAGAAATACCTCACTAAATAAATCACAGGCCTAAAGCAGATGCCCTACACTGACTGCCTTAAAAACTCCAGCTATACTCTGTTGCATATTGTCTACTCAGAGGCGATCTCTGCTTAACATACAAGGCCATGTCAAACCCAGAGCTGTTGGACATGCTACACTTAAAGAAATCCCAAAACCTTGTCATCACAATAAACAAAACATGCTGGAGGGATGGGTTATTGACCCAGAGACTCCACAGACTCTGGAATAGACTGCCCATACATGTCAAGCAGAGCACCTCTTTGGCCCTCTTCAAAAGGAACCTTGATGACTGGATGGGAGAAAGGAAATTCACCCCGGGGGTCACGTCAGTCTCCCTGTGAGACAGGGGTCCAGGGAAGTAAATAGTGTGGGAATAAATAGCCAGGGAATTGTTATGGCTAGGCTTGTATAGGGCCGATAGCCTAGTACCAACCTATGAACCTATGAACCTATAAACACACACGGGTTTAGCACTTTCTTCCCTACTGAAGGGGCTTCTTCAGAACAATGCCATTTCCATAACCCAGTCCTTTTATACAAAACCACACCCAACTGACTAATCGAATAATCACCAATCAACCCAAAAGCACATAAGAAATGCACATAAAAAAAGCCTAAAATACATATGACATTCACATCAAAACATGACATAAAAACTACTTTCTTGATATGCATTAAAATACATATGATGGCATTAACCACAGCTTATACTATTACCCTAAAATATGCTTTAATTTCAATATACAATCTTCGTCACTACCAGGTGGTTGGGTGGCATTTAACCTAAGCTGCCACCTTAACTCACAGATGTCTAGATGCACATCAAGCACCCTCCCTTGAGCATCCTTAACCAACTGCTGCAAAACTGAAAATCTAAAAATGTGATCCTTATTTTCAAATACGTGCCTACTCAAAGCATTAGTTATTTTACAATTTCTTATGTCCAAAAGATGTTCGTTAAACCTCTCCTTAAACCATCTACAGGTTTTTCCCACATAAAAGGTGGGACATGACTGGCACTTAGCCAAGTATACCACATTTTTGCTGCAACAGTTGAAATGCCCTGTTATGTGAATATTCACACCATTTAACTTAAAATATCCTGAGGTCTCTGCTATATTCCTACAGCAATACCCCATAGAACATCTAAAATTCCCCCATCTCCTAGAAGAAACAGTTAAATCCTCATGTCCCTTGGACTCAAGCAGATTTTTAAAAGAGCTATCCTTTCTGTAAACAATCATAGGGGCAGACCCCACTCTTTGTGCAATATGATGATCATATAATAGAATTTCCCAATTACGCCTAAGGATTCCAGCAACTGCCTCAGCGTCCAGATTGAAAGTTGTTATGAAACTAAGCTTCCTATTGGGCTGATCTATTTTAACTTTCTACAAAACCTTCAATCTCAGATTGTCTCCATCTGACCTGCCCAAGATAGGGGGGGGGGATAAATGCCATCTGCCCGCTTTTTTACTACTTCTTTAGCCACCTTACTCACCACTCTACTAGGGTATCTCCTCTTTATAAACATTTGGGAAATAAAATCCACCTCTGCCTTGAAAGCCTCATCCTCACTCACCATTCTGGCAGCCCTCATGAACTGCCCCTTAACAATGGACTTTTTTTGTGAATAGGGATGCCAACTATCAAAATCCAGGTATGAATTTGAAAAGGTTGATTTACGATGAATTCCTGAAACTAGTCTACCTTTTCCTTTATCTGTCTTCAGACTCACATCCAAATAAGTAATGTGTTCCATACTATAATCAAAGATAAACTTTAAAAATTCTACTGTACCATTGATGTAATCAAAGATTTTTTTAATAACTCTTCACTGCCATCCGATACAAGAACTATGTCATCCAAAAATCAAGTGTAACAAGAAATATACCCATAAAACTCACTGTTAAAGACATATTTGTGTTCTCAATGAGACATGACATAATTTGCAAATATGAGGGGACACACTGCCCCCATAGCTATAGCAGTGGCCTGCTTGAAATACTGACCCTCAAAATAAATGTAGTTGCCCCTTAGGACAAACTCCATTAAAACTAACAACATACTGATAGTGTCCTGATCATACATACCTGTTTTTAGTAACTGAATCTCAAGCCAACTCAGGCCAGTCTCATGTGGTATGACTGAAAATAAATTACAAACATCAATGGTAACCAAAAAAAATGTTGTTACAAAGTTGGACCCTGTTTAGTTTTTCCAGAAAATGCCAGGAATTCTTACAAATATACTCAAAGCACCCCAAACCCTTTAGCAAATGTGAATCAAAAACCTACTCATAAAGCAGGTCTTTGCTTGCTTACCATCAACTATGGGCCTAAACTTTGGATTGTTCAGCCCTTTGTGAATTTTAGGGATGCCAAATATATTAGACACCATAGGGTGGTCAATCCTCATAAATTTGTATTGGTCCTCATTCAACTGATCTTCCAAAACCATGTCCTCAAGCCTCAAATCAATGGTTCGATTCATAATATTAACCTCATTGAGGGAACTTTCCTCATAAGCGTCCTCCATTAGTAGGGTGCTCATGGCATTGGAATAGTCACTAGCATCCATTATCACTAAGCACTGCCCTTATTGGGCTTCATTACACAAATATTCTGATATTTCACAATTTCCATGATCAGTTGGTGCTCATCCTTGGTTAAATTATATTCAGGAATCTTTTTTATATTCCTTAACTGCTTCCTAATGTCATTCTCACAAACGTTCTCATAAATACCAATACAGTTATTACTTGGTGGGTTAAATGTACTTGGCTTTCTTAATAACAATCGCTCATCATACTTTTGAACACCAACAAACCACATTTTGCAATTAAGCTTTCGCACAAATAATTTAAGATCAATGAGCACTTGTGCCACATTGCCCTCCTGCTTGGAACAAAAGTTAAACGTTTTGAGAGCAAATAAGCATGCTGTGGAGTTAAAGAGCTGCTGGAATAATTATATATTTTAAAATCCCCAATCATGTTGGTTATAACGTGTGGTATGAAGTATTTTTCATTCAACAGAACATGCAGCTCATCTTACTCATTACTAAACTCTGTAACAGTCGCATCACATTGCTGTTCAGAGTTACAAACATTAAACTCTGTAACAGTCGCATCACATTACTGTTCAGAGTTACAAACATTAAACTCTGTAACAGTCGCATCACATTGCTGAGCAGAGTTACAAACATTAAACTCTGTAACAG
Organism: Protopterus annectens; assembly: GCF_019279795.1. Classification (NCBI taxonomy): domain Eukaryota; kingdom Metazoa; phylum Chordata; order Ceratodontiformes; family Protopteridae; genus Protopterus; species Protopterus annectens. Next base: position 1,524,018,548 of record NC_056726.1, read on the forward strand.
TCGCATCACATTACTGTTCAGAGTTACAAACATTAAACTCTGTAACAGTCGCATCACATTGCAGTTCAGAGTTACAAACATTAAACTCTGTAACAGTCGCATCACATTGCTGTTCAGAGTTACAAACATTAAACTCTGTAACAGATGCATCACATTGCTGTTTAGAGTTACAAACATTAAACTCTGTAACAGTCGCATCACATTGCAGTTCAGAGTTACAAACATTAAACTCTGTAACAGTCACATCACATTGTTGTTCAGAGTTACAAACATTAAACTCTGTAACAGTTGCATCACATTACTGTTCAGAGTTACAAACATTAAACTGTGTAACAGTCGCATCACATTGCTGTTCAGAGTTACAAACATTAAACTCTGTAACAGTCGCATCACATTGCTGTTCAGAGTTACAAACATTAAACTCTGTAAGAGTCGCATCACATTGCTGTTCAGAGTTACAAACATTAAACTTTGTAACAGTCGCATCACATTGCTGTTCAGAGTTACAAACATTAAACTCTGTAACAGTCGCATCACATTGCTGTTCAGAGTTACAAACATTAAACTCTGTAACAGTCGCATCACATTGCTGTTCAGAGTTACAAACATTAAACTCTGTAACAGACGCATCACATTGCTGTTCAGAGTTACAAACATTAAACTCTGTAACAGATGCATCACATTGCTGTTCAGAGTTACAAACATTAAACTCTGTAACAGTCGCATCACATTGCTGTTCAGAGTTACAAACATTAAACTCTGTAACAGAGGCATCACATTGCTGTTCAGAGTTACAAACATTAAACTCTGTAACAGATGCATCACATTGCTGTTCAGAGTTACAAACATTAAACTCTGTAACAGTCGCATCACATTGCAGTTCAGAGTTACAAACATTAAACTCTGTAACAGTCACATCACATTGTTGTTCAGAGTTACAAACATTAAACTCTGTAACAGTCGCATCACATTACTGTTCAGAGTTACAAACATTAAACTGTGTAACAGTCGCATCACATTGCTGTTCAGAGTTACAAACATTAAACTCTGTAACAGTCGCATCACATTGCTGTTCAGAGTTACAAACATTAAACTCTGTAACAGTCGCATCACATTGCTGTTCAGAGTTACAAACATTAAACTCTGTAACAGTCGCATCACATTGCTGTTCAGAGTTACAAACATTAAACTCTGTAACAGTCGCATCACATTGCTGTTCAGAGTTACAAACATTAAACTCTGTAACAGTCGCATCACATTGCTGTTCAGAGTTACAAACATTAAACTCTGTAACAGATGCATCACATTGCTGTTCAGAGTTACAAACTTTAAACTCTGTAACAGACGCATCACATTGTTGTTCAGAGTTACAAACATTAAACTCTGTAACAGATGCATCACATTGCTGTTCAGAGTTACAAACATTAAACTCTGTAACAGTCGCATCACATTGCTGTTCAGAGTTACAAACATCCTCACTCATTACTAAACTCTGTAACAGTCGCATCACATTGCTGTTCAGAGTTACAAACATCCTCACTCATTACTAAACTCTATAACAGTCGCATCAAATTGCTGTTCAGAGTTACAAGCATCCTCACTCAGGCCTTCAGATTCTACATTTCTACATAAAAATCCTGTTTCAATATTTTTCTCCCCAGTGACCATATTAGGAAACGCACACTGCTGTTCACTTTCACAAACCCCTCATTTCCAGTTTCTGTTACTGTACCAGTCATTGAAAGTCTTGTTTGCACATAGCTACCAGCCTCCTGGCTGATGCTATTAGATTTAGAAGTACTTAACAGCTGCAAATTCATAAATCACCAACTTGTTGAGTTGCACCAGAGATAGTTCCGAGCCCTCTGTTTCTTCCGTCTCGCCCCTTGCCTGCGGTACTGCTGCTCTCTTTCTCTCAGTCGGGCGGAATGTTGTAAATCACCTCCATTGTGTGACTGCTGCCTCATTTCCTGGTCTTGATATGCATTAGGCGATGATATCACTTCCTCCTCTCTTCCAACCCCATGATTGGGCCTGATGTTACCGCTACCATGGTTACCAGGCGAATACGGATACACCCACCCTTTTTGATATTCATTTATGTCCGTTTTTATTTTACTACATTTTTGAACAAATATTTCCGAGCTGAAATTGTCCACCTTGTTGAAAATGTTGCAATAATTTGTTTGAAACCAGTCAAACAAGTCCTTTTTGATGAACTCATTATTGTCTTCCAAAACTTTAGTTAAACCATCCAGTGCTCGCAAATTATATTTTAGCATTATTTTCATTAAGTCCACCCCTACCTTGTCAAAAAACTGATGCAATTCTTTCAACATATCTGCATTATTTTCAGCCCCATTTGGATATTTCCTCATTCTTGGACCCTGCAGGACTTGCTGCAACTCAATATTCCTCTCCAAGTACGAATTTTCCAGCTGCAGCCTCCTGTAAGCCATTAAGTCTTTTTCTAAAAAAACAAACCTGCCAGTCAATGATACATGCCTATGTTGCCCAGCATTACCGGAGACCAGATCCTCACAAAAGTTAAAGCCATTGGCCCTCCAAACAGTAAAGTCCACTCTGGTTCCTCTTCGATCACTCCCCCTTGGGTCAACCGCATTTACTTCTTCCATTGACTGGTTAGCCTAGAAGCCCCTAGTAGCTTGTGTTAAAGGTAAACCCAAGCTACCATAAATACTTGGAGCTCCATTTTGCTTGTTGACCAAGGACTTAATCTGGGTTGCGTGCGTTGCAAGCTGCTCGTTAATTTGCTGCAGCAGGTCCATAATGTCACCATTAGCTGTGGATCCTTCCATACTGCAGAAGATAAACCAAATAATAAAATACCTCCAAACTCCACAATCCACAGGAAGCTCTTCACACCACCAGGTCGTAACCAGTAGCACCTTTATTCACATAAACACACACGGGTTTAGTGCTTTCTTCCCTACTAAAGGGGCTTCTTCAGAACAATGTCATTTCCATAACCCAGTCCTTTTATACAAAACCACACCCAATTGTCTAATTGAATAATCACCAATTAAGCCAAAGCACATAAGAAATGCACATAAAAATGTTTTTAATGCATAACAAGAAAGTAGTTTTTATGTCATGTTTCGATGTGAATGTCATATGTATTTTAGGCTTTTTTTATGTGCATTTCTTATGTGCTTTTGGGTTGATTGGTGATTATTCGATTAGTCAGTTGGGTGTGGTTTTGTATAAAAGGACTGGGTTATGGAAATGGCATTGTTCTGAAGAAGCCCCTTCAGTAGGGAAGAAAGTGCTAAACCCGTGTGTGTTTATGTGAATAAAGCTGCTATCGGACCTGCTGGTGTGACGAGTTTCTTTTGGATTTAGTACGTGGATTGTGGAGTTTGGAGGTATTTTGTTCTTTGTTGGTGTGAATGCCTTTGTGCAGATTTGAATTTCATTTTTTTCCTTTTTGCTATAACTTTGTCTATCTGGTCATACAGCCAGATGATATTGTCTACTAGATTATTTTAATGTTGAAGGAAAGGATTGCCTTTCTAGAGGTACAAAAAGTCTTCTGAAGAATAAAGTCATGTTGTAGCAGAGCAAGTTTATTTATGAGCAGGATATCAGCATCTTGAGAATTAGAAAAGCAAGTCTAATCCTAATAAGATAATGGCAATCTTTATATACATAACGTGCAAGAATCAACAGGTCACAGTCACTGTCTTAGATGACCCCTTTGGAATATTCTCCTGTACAATTCACATTTTCTAGCTGATTGTTAAATTATTAAATAAAACTTCCTTATCTAAAAGACGGCTCCGAGTGTGCTGCCCTTCTGGAAACTTCCTTACATGCTTCTCATACTCTTTCATGCAGTAAATTTCCTTGTGCCTCAGTTCTGTATTCATATACAGTGTAACAGCATTTTATTAGAGTCTCTAAAATATTTTTGTCTGTGCCAAGGCTTATATTCATGCACATCTGGCAATGCCTCTGTTCACCATGCAGCCTGACAAACATAGAAAATGGTTATGCACTTATTTCAACATGCACAGAAACAGTTGTAGTACGATATTTGAAATAATTCTGCAGAGCACAGTTATGTTTTTCCATCTTAACTTGCACAGAAGTAAGTCTGGAATGATTCTGCTTGAAGAACTCCATCCTGATATTCTGTAACATATTTAGATCTAGAATGGCAGGGGTTACTGCACCTTCACATCTCTAAATCTAAATTATTTGTATTGAAGTTACGGAGATGCATACTTTTGCACAAGGCAAAGTAACAGTCCGGGTATTTGTCAGCACTCATAAATAACTAAGTATATTCTCTCACTTCCTTAAAAAAAGTTTAACTTCTAATGCACGTGGCAACCACACACAATTTTTTATTATTATTTGCAAAAATGCCAACTGTTTTCTTCCTCCTTCTGTATGGTGAGCACAACCAGCATCCATTCCTCCACCGCCATGCAAAAAAGTGCACTGATTAATTGTTTCTGGACCTGAAACAACTGCTTTCTCTCACTCCCACCCCATCTCTCTCACACACACAAACACACACATACTCGTAAAAGGTAAGCACACACTTGTGTGTACT
>NC_056726.1:1524028129-1524123129 GCF_019279795.1 Protopterus annectens
GTTAAAGTACTGTGTGAAAAAGTTCACAAGAGAAATGCACCAGAAAAACATTTTTTAAGTACAATTTATAGAAAACTATAATATGTACAGTATATTGCAACACACATGAGAAAACATTCTGACAGTCTATTTGGTACTGTGCTGGGGAGCTGAAACATTTTAAAAATAACTTTATATATATATATATATATATATATATATATATATATGGGTCTACTTCATTCGATCGACAGACCATTTGATCGAAATTCATTTGGTCGACAGCTCATTTGGTCGACAACCAGTATTCAAGGCACTTAACAGGGATTTGCCCCCCTCCCCAATGTTGTCCGACCCTGGAGTTGTTATATATAGTTAGGGAGATGGGGGGGGGTGAAGCCCTCTACCTATTTTCATTTAAAAGCATGAAAATGCAAGAACAACTACACATTTTAAACAAACATAGGTGGGGCTGTGCCCCCCCCCAACTATATATATCATCTCCAGGGTCGCACAACATTGGGGAGGGGGCAAATTCCTGGTAGTGCCTTGAATACTGGTTGTCGACCAAATGACCTGTCGACCAGATGGGTTTCGATCAAATGGTCTGTTGATCTTATGAAGTAGACCCATATATATGGGTCTACTTCATATGACATAAATTTAATTTGACTGAAATTCATTTGACTGAGACCAAAGCACTGACAGTTCAAAAGACTGAAAACTCATTTGACTGAAACTCATAACACTGACACTTTAAAGTAAAAGATATATGCCCTTTTCCCCACGGTAGTGTGATCCTGGAGTTAGTATGTATAGTTGGGGGGGGGGCACAGCCCCCCACATACTTTATACATTTTAAACCATACACATGGATATTTATAACTACAGTGAATAACTTAATATCTTTGCAGAAAGCAATATTTACCTAAACTATGTAGGGGGGCTTGCCCACCCCAATGTGTATGTGTTCACATAACAGTGAAATAATTGTTCAAAGACTTTAGAAAGAATACAGGGTGGTGATAGATCAAAAGCCCTTAAATGTTTTTGTGAGACAGTACCTTTTGTTACTGAGATGATTATAGAATATTTTAGGGCTGGATGTAATATCTCTTTGGTGAACAACATATTGTAAATGTAAGTGAGAGGTCTGGTAATTTTGCCTACTGGCCTCCACGGAGGGTAGTTTGGAGCAGTGGGCATTTGGAAGAAGAGTGGTCCTTTTAGATGATTATTAGTTTCTTTTACAGAGACTGAACCAAAGTGGAAGGTGCTGCATATTCAGCTAATTGAAAAGTTCAGGATATTGACTGTTGTCTGATGAAACTGTGATGTTATTGGTGACAGTAAATAAGTTACTAATGTCCTTGATGGAAGATATGAGAAAGTATTTATATTCTTTGGCCAGATTACTGCTAGAGTATGACAGACAAATCATAAACAGGTGGTTAGTATTTGTGGTTTGTCCAGTAAGTTGTTTAATTTCCTTCCATTACTGTTTGGGGTTGCTGGTAGTAATGGATTTTTTTATTACACATGCAGAGTGATTTGGCACTATTCTGGTTGCTTTCTAAGAGACAAATATATTTGGCATAAATGGTCATTGCATGGGCTTTACTTCCAGGTAGTATAAGCATTGTTCCTCTGTTTCATAGGTTCATAGGTTCATACTAGGCTATCTGCCCTAGGGCATTTATAAGCCTAGCCAGAGTTGTGTGGCTTTCACCACCCCTTAGGTTGAAGAATACTATACCCATTAGTTTGCCGTGCCTCTGTCCAGCAGTGATACAGAGATGATCCCCGGGGTAAACCTACGATCTCCCATCCACTGGTCAAGATTCCTCTTGAACAGAGCCAGCAAGGTGCTCTGTCTCACATGGACCGGGATTCTGTCCCACAGCATAGGGAGTCTCTGAGTGATGAATCTGTCCCTCCAGCACATCCTATTTATATCCGTGTTGAGGTTTAAGTCTCTTGCTCTTGTGGCTCTGGTGGATTTGGATTTTTTGAGATGGAGCATGTCCATTAATTCCGGGTTGGACATGGCCTTGTATGTCAGGCACAGGTCACCTCTGAGCAGACGGTATGTGACTGAATAGAGCTGGAGTTTCTTCAGTCGGGCAGCATATGGCATATTTTTGAGCCCCTTTATCCTTTTGGTGAGGAACTTTTGGGGTCTTTCCAATTGCTGCAGGTGTCGGGTAAGATACATTCGAATGGGGCATTGTACTCAATCATTGGTCTGATAAGTGAAGAGTACAGGGGAACAATGACCTCCCTTGATCTGGATGTGAATCCCTTCATAATCAGGTGGGCAATGTAGAAGGTCCTCCTAACCACTTTGGCAATGTAAGTGTCAAAAGAAAGGTTACTGTCAACTTGGGTCCCCAGGTCCCTGATAACCTCTTCTGTGCTTAATGGATTGCCACCTATGTGGTAACTTGAGGTTACCTTGTTTTTACCAAAGGGTATGACTATACATTTTTGGCGTTTAGCTTAAGGCCATGGCTCTGGCACCAGTTATCCGTTTCTATGAGACCTCTCTGAAGGATATCTGTGTCTGATGGATTTTCAACTATGGCGCCCAGTTTGCAGTCATCTGCAAACTTTGTCAGCCACAATCCTCCTATGTTTGCCTGCACTTCTGAAAAGTAGATGCCGAACAAGAGGGGGCCCAGGACTGAGCCCTGTGGGACACCGCTTGTGACCGGCTTGGAGTCTGACATGGCACCAGCAACTCTAACCCTGTGGGTTCTGTACTTGAGCCAGTTTGCAACCCATCTTGTGACATATGGGTTTACATTTAAGCTGGTGAGCTTTTCTATGATACCCGAGTGGGGTATTGTGTAGAAAGCTTTTGCAAGGTCAAGGTAGGCTGTGTGAACTGCCTTACCCTCATCAATGGCCTTGGTGACTGTTTCAAAAAACTCGACCAAGTTCAAGAGGCATGAATTAAATGAATTGACAACAGGCTCCTCTCCACACCAGGTTTAATAACAGCAAGTACAAAGTAAAGACCACAAACTTTCTGCCCTTGACAAAGCTGAATTGGGTAGGATCCAATGTCTGTAGGTCCCCTATGTCTTTTTTTATGAGTTCCATTATGATCCTCTTCATAGTTTTGCAGACCAGGCTTGTTAAGCTTATGGGGCGGTAATTACCAGGGTCCATAGAAGCACCACCTTTGTGGAGTGGGACCACAGTTGCCATACGCCACTCTTTGGGTACGTATCCTGTGGTAAGGCTAAGATTAAACAGCAGCCTTATGTGTGGGTTTAGTTCCTCATTGAGTTCGTGTAGCACACAGCCGGGGACACCATCCAGTTCCATTGATGCTATGTTTTTAGCTTTAGAGAGAGCAGCTCTCACCTGGGCATTTGAGATGATTGGGAGGCTACACTCTGCTGGGATAGATATTTCTCCTTTTGGGGGGGAGGGAGGGGAGAAATTTGCACAGAACCTGTCTGCTAGTATGTTTGCAATGTCTGTGGGTTCAGTGATTTTTGTATCATTTTGGACTAATTCTGAGCATATCTGGGAGTTTCCACACAGATTTCTAACATAGCTAAAGAAGGCCTTATGATTGTCTTTTGAGTCCTTGGCGATTTTTCTCTCAAAGTTGGCCTTGGATGATTTTATGAGTGATCGTAGTTTTTTACTAGTATTGATCAGAGATGTCTTCCCTTTTAGGGATTTTGCTCTATCTTGTAGTAGCTTTCTCCTCTTGTTGTAAAGTTTGTCTATGGCTGGGGTCCACCAGATCGGGCGCTTGCCTTTGGTGGAAAGGGTCTTGATTTTATTTGGGATTGCTTGATCCATGCAATCCTGGAGGTGCTCGTAGAAAGCATTTGTAAGGGATTCAGCAGCGTGGGTTGTGGTTTCCAATGGCTCAGGGGCCTTGAAGGATACCACACCAGTCTTAAGAAGTGTGAAGTTGGCTTTTGAGAAGTTCTTCACTGTGGTCTTTTTTGTTGGGGGTGGGGGCAGGATGTGGATCTCCAGTGAGATTAGTTTATGGTCTGATCTCACCAATGAGGGATATACTTCCAGTGTGGAGCATTTTGTCCCCATGTTTGTGATGATTAGGTCTAGTATATTTTCTCATCTTGTGGGAATGGTGACAAGTTGTTCCATAGCATTTGAGTTTATGAACTCCAGGAACCTTTGGGCTAGGGTATTGGGGCTTGAGTAATGTTCCCAGTCTATGTTTGGGTAGTTGAAGTCACCCAATATGATGGTGTTTGGAGAGACATTTATACTCTCCAGTGTCTTCAGGAAGGCTGTGTGTGGTTCCTGAGTTTGAGAGGGTGGCCTGTAACATGCTACAAACTGTAGAGCAGTTTTGCCTATGGTTAATTGCACCTGAATGGTCTCTGATGCTTTGTGAGTTGCCACCAGCCTGGAGGTGTGGGTATCCTTGATGAATATGGATACACCCCCTCCTTTTGTGGTACGGTCTGGGTTTTGGGGCCGGAATGCATGATATGAGGTAAAACCTGATAGTGCCAGGGTGCTCTCAGGAGCCTTGAACCAGGTTTCAGTCACAGCACAGACATCGATGTTCTCCATACTAAGGAGGGCTTCGAGGGCGTGCATCTTGAGATTTAGACTTCTGGCATTGAGCAGCATTACCCTTAGTTTTTTTTTTCATTTTTGTTTTCTAGGGTGGTAGGTTTAGAATTTGAGCCTTATCTAAAAAAGGCACTGTGGGGGTGGCAAGAGCCTTTGCCAATATCCGGAAACCCAGGGGTGACAGGTGCAAGCCGTCCCTTGTGAAGCAGCGTGGCTTGTCAAGCATGTCATTCCAGGCAGACAGACATTGGATCCCCTTAGAATGACACCAGAAATTAAGCCAATTATTAAAACTGATCATTTTGTCTCTGTATTGTGGCATCATTCTTGGTGAAGGTAGGATACTGCTCAGGGTCAGGGTCATACCAGCCTGGGCTACATAATCTGAGAGCTCCTCTATGTCTCTTTTCATGTAGTCCAGGGAGGTACGTCTCAGGTCATTCACACCAGCATGGACAATGATTGAGTCATACTTGTACTTGCTGTGGAGTGACCTGAGTGCTTGTGTTATGTGGTGGATTCTAGTGCCCGACAGGCAGCTTACTGTGACCCTCTCCTTGTTCAGTCTGGTGAGTGGGACGTCAGTGTGTCTGACTATGGAGTCACCTATGACAAGTGTGTCTGGCATTGTGTTTGGCCTTAAGGGCTGTGACTGATTTGCACACTGACTTTGTGATCTATGTGTTGCTTGTGTTATGTCATGAGGTGGCAGTTGTTTGGTGTCTGCTTTGGAGGCCTCTGCTGTTTTGGTAGATTTTTGATCAGTGCCTCGAGTATGTCTTTGTGTGTTTATGTGTTTGATTTGTAGTTGTGATAGTTCTATGTGAGACTGGGTTTATGGTGTGTGTGGTTACCTTCTCCTCCTGTCTGGTTTTGCCAGTCCTGAGTTGAGAGAGCTCAGCCTCCAGTTTGGCTATATAGTTGCATCTCTCGCATGTATTTGTGTTTTGTGAGAGGAGGAGAGGGTTGTCTGTGTACATGAGGCAATTGTAACATTGCCTCAATATTCCCAGATTCACCAGCTGAGCAGGAGAGGATGCTAGCAACTGACCCTTTGACATGCTAGAAGAAATGAAAAGGTTTGCTGTGTAACTGAGTCAGAAAGGACCTATAGGGAAGTGGGTACTCAAGGGGGTTTTAAGCTAGTGAAGTACTTTGTATAATATAGAAGTGCTTTACCTGACTAAAAAATGCTTTAGGAGCAAGTGCTGAGCTTTACAGATAGAGAATAGACTGTTTAGATTACAAGTAGAGCAGTTCTAAGGGAAAAAATGAAGAGCAGACTTTACGGAGCCAGAAATACTTTAACCTTGTTTAACCGGCGCTGCCCGATGGTGCTCTAATGGCAACTCCAAGCTAAATGCAGAAAAAGGCAATAAGTCAGTAGTACAGGCTAGCACACTTTTTAGTGGGCAGCCAAACAATTAAATTAAACAGCAAACAAACACTTTTCGACTTGAATTAGACTAATTTCGACTAAAATGTACTTTTAAGTGCAGATAATAAAAAATGCAGTAAATAACTATGAAAACAGTTAAAGCTTGCTCTAGGTAAGCAGTAGAAGGTAAAACAAATATAAAAAACAGCAGGATACTTAATCAGGAAAGCAGTCGCTTTTTATCAGTTCTCTGTAGCCAGGAAGACTCAACAGGACCACGTGGAGCTGTGTCTGAGCAATATGGCTTCAAAAAAATGCCAGAGGCAGATTTTAACCAGGGAACTTCAAAAGAGCTAGAAATGGTCCAAAATGACCAATTACTACAGCTTCTTGTGCTGAGGTCACTTTCCTCAAGGACAGGTAGGCTATTCATAAGTTCTTAATGTCCACTGATAGTCATGGGTATACCTGTCCCCTAAATCTTCTATGTACAAATGGAATAAGGAGATGTTCTTCATGTTCTTCACTGTTGCAGTCATCACGTTTGGGTTATCTGCTTGCAGTAGCTCTCAATAGGCCTGATTAACAAAGTCTTGGATCCTGCATTGGTTGCTGTCTCTTCTTCCGTGATGTCAGGTAGTCAGGGGTATAAAACATGCAGTCAACGCCATTACATCAGTCTTGTTTGCTGTGCAGTGCCCGAAGCAGAAGCAGTTCACAAGAGCCGGTCGGCCGACTCCTGAAATTTTTGTTTTCGAGTTTCAGAAACAAAGTCTTCAACTAAAAGCTAAGTACCCCATTGGGGAAACTTTTTCTTGCTCTAAACCGATGTCGGTAAAAGTAAATAATTGCATTTCTTGTGGAAAGCAAATACCTCATAAAGATTTTCATTCGTACTGTATTCCTTGCTTAGGCCCTGACCACGACGTACCTTGCTGTCAGTTTTGTGCCTTATTTAAACCATGAACTATCCGTCATCGGTATATTTTCGCTTCTACATATTTTGGTGCTTGGTTTAATTATCCAGGTATGTCTTCGGTAAGCCATCCGACTACCGACATTCCAAGAAAATGCAAAGATAAAGACAGAGACAGGCCGCCTAGGTCCAAAGCTGCCAACAATGCTTCTCCTAAGCCAGTCACCAGTTCCTGGGTACTCAGTGAGGTGCTTTTGCAGGCCCTGATACCCGCTACTTCAGATTCGCAGGCCTCTACTGAGACCCATTCAGAATCTGGTATGCTGCGAGATGCTTCATCTGTGGAACCTGCGGATGTCTCCACCTTGGATGGGTCCGGAGCTGCTGTGCAGGCACTGGCTTCTGAGGGTGTATTCAGGCCTACTGACTTGCATATTAAACCAATGCCGTCTTCTTCTTCAAGGCCTGAAACTCAAACCATGCCTAGAAAACTGATGCCCGGACTGCATGGTCAGGCCTCTATGCCTAAACGATAAATTATAAGAATGGCTGAAGACCTTATTACTTTAATCAGGGGAAGCCAACCTTCCCCCTCTAAGAGACCTAGGACTGAGTTTGCTTATGATACCTCTGACCAGGATTCTGAAATTTCTGTTTCCTCTGATGACCAGGATTTACCTATATCTACCTATGAGGATTCTGATGCTGAGGACTCTATTCCCTCTGCCCCCCTCCGAGGAGTTCTCTTTTGGTGAAACCTTGCATACTCTTAGGGAGCATTTCCATTGGGAAAGTCAGGAATTCCCTGATTCTAAAAAGATGCTTAGGGATTTCTTACTCCTGCCCCAGAACAGGCCTTTAGCTATCCCTCCTGTACTTGACATTGTTGATGATGCCTTTTCGGAATCTAGCTTGGCCCCTGACTCTTTACCTCCTGCTCCCAGAAAACCTGATAGATATTACAGGGTTCACGACTCTCACAAGTTCCTTTTCAAAAATCCTACTGTGGATCCTGAGACCATTTCACAGGAAACCAAGGGCATTAAAGCTGCTACTGCTAAAAATCCTACCCCCTTCTGATAGAGACTCCAGGGCACTGGATAGATGGGGTAAGAAGGTATACATTTCTGCAACCTTGGATATTAGGGCCTTAAACTGCCAGTTTCATATGTTAAAGTATCAGCAGCATATTATTGGATTGCTTAAACAGAAAATTATGTTGATTCCTTTTTTTTTAAAACAAGTTTATTGTTTTTAACATACAAGAAAATATCATAACAATTTTATACAAGTAATTAAAATAGATATGATTATAACATTCAACAAAACAACCAAAGTATTTACAAAGACATCCACTACAATCAGATCAATTAATTAAACTAAAATACCATGTTATTTGAAGTTAAGATTTGTTTAACAAGTTTTGTAAATTATCCCATACAATATAATAAGACGTTTTTCTAGTAGTTCTTAACTTGATTGTATTCAGTTCCATATGGCACACTATATTCATAACATTTTTAAATTCATTAAACAAAGGAGGTGTATCTGAAATTCAATTTCTGGTTATTATTTTTCTAGCCACTGCTAGGATAGACCATAACAAGGGAAGCTTAACCTTTTTAACACTTTGAGGTACAGGTGTGTTGAATAATATAAGAGATTTAGAAATAATAAAATTATCTGTAAAAAGAGCCTGCAAAAATTCATTAATTGACTTCCAATATTCTTTCAATTTTATACAGTCATAAAACATATGAGCCCAGTCTGCATTGATTTCTACATTACATCTTTTACATAGATTATCTTTATTATTTATTTTATTCATCATCAAAGGTGTATAAAAGGATCTATGCAAAAATTTCCATGTAAAAAGTCTCCAGACAATGGAGGACGTAGTTTTATAAGCAGATTCCAATATATATTGTTTATCTTGTTGACTTGGTGAATCACCATTAATGGAAATGAAATAATTCCAGTAGGTATCTACACTGTAAAAAGTTTCTTGTCTGATAAAGGTAAGCTTTCAAACATACATAAAATTATCAGAAACTTTATGTTGTAAATTTAATATCAAGTAATCAATCAATGTTGGAACAGATTCTTTAACTGTTATAGACATTAGATCTATTTTATCCATGAGATGTTGTCTAAAGGTCTGAACCTCTAACCAGCAAGTTTCTCTTAGATCAAATTCTTGTTTTAAGAAATCTAAATTTTTAACTTTATTATCAGATATCAACTGATACCAGTACGTTAGATCATTATCTGTAGTTAAATGAGTTCCTTCAGAAGTGGATGACAAAAGCATACCCCGAGTATACATTATAGGGAATATAATAAAATTCCATTCTTTATATTTAGGATACATGAATATAAAGTTACGATAACTAATAATAATATTTAATGGGTAACAAACCATATGTTTAGGTGTAATAGGTGAAGTACAAAATTCTTTTAGTAACCATAACATGGAGTTATTTACAATCATATTTTTATGTGTTAAGGAGATTTTCATGAAGTGAATACTAATTATCTCCCAGTAATCTTTCCATTTTGCAATATATGACCGATCTATTAATAAAGTAATAACTTTTATAATAGAAGAGATAGTATATAAATTGAAGTCTGGAAAAGAAATACCCCCTTGAGACCAACTATTAGTATGTTTCTTTAAAGCAATCCTAGGTCTATTAGGTGCCCATAGGAAATTTAACATTAGTGTATTCAATTTATTGATAATTATTCTTGTAGGTGGAAGTATTATTGATTGTATTAAGTATAATATCTTGGGGAATATTATCATTTTAATAATTGTAAGTCTCTTCCATAGTAAAAAACATATTATTCCAGGTATTAAAGAGATTTTGTATATTAAGAAGACAGGTATTATAATTATTATGTATAATAGATTTGATATCTTTAGATAATATTATACCTAAATAAGTTATCTGACCTGAATTGGGTACATATTTAGTAAAATCATTAATGAGAACATTTTTTCGTGTATATATAGGTAGTATTTTAGTTTTTTCTTCACTGAATATTAAACCAGAAATACTTTTAAAATTTATCATTTTATCAAACAGAGACTGCATAGAAGAATTAGATCCTGTTGATGTGATTAGAACATCATCTGCAAAGAGTTGAATTTTAGATGTTGTATTTTCATTTATTTCAAATCCCTCTATGTCAGTACTGTTTCTGATCAAATTAGCCCAAGGCTCCATTATTAATGTGAATAATAGTGGAGAAAGTGGACACCCTTGTTTTGTACCTTTAAAAAGTGGTATTTTTTGTGAGACATATGTTCCTATCTTAATATAAGCCAATGTTCCTTTGTATAAATGTTCAATTAGATTTACAAATGTTTCTGAGAAGTTTGTGCACTTCAGTAAGGTAAACAGGTAGGTAGTCCCAACTTACTGAATCAAATGCTGAGCTTATATCAAGACTAATAAGAGTTAAATCTTTCTTTTTCCTATTTGCAAAATCAATTAATGTTAGAGTTCTCCTTATATTATCAAAAGTATTTCTATTTACAATGAAGCCTGTCTGATCTATATCTATAATGCCAGGGATGATTGTTTTCAGTCTATCAGCAAAAATACTCATAAACATTTTATAATCAACATTAAGTAATGAGATGGGTCGATATGAAGTACATCTAGTTGGATCTTTATTAGGTTTCAAGATTGGCGAAATAAATGTATATTGCCAAGATGGGGGGGTTATTAATTCATTTTGGGCCAAAATAAAAACCTTATGTATTAATGAGTATGTACTTTTAGAAAGGATTTTATATATCTCTGGTATAATACCATCATTACCTGGTGCTTTGTTTGATTTAAGCTTGTTTATTTGTGTAACAACCTCTGTATATGAAATACTTTTATCCAATAGTTTAATCTGTTGTTTATTAAGTTTTTTATTCATATTTGTGGTTATAAATTCCCTTATTTTATCTTTAGGTTCAATTATGTTGATTCCTGATTGTGCTGAAAATAAGGATTTACAGGATTTACTGCATTCTGCTGAACAAGTTGGAAAACATACTTTGCAGTGTGGTTTTGATTCACTTGAGGCATCTTGCAGGGCAGCTGTCACTGGGTCTGTGCTTAGAAGGCATTCTTGGCTTAAGGAGCAATCCTTGCCAGATCATATTAAAGCTAAATTACTGGATGCTCCCTTAAATCAAGTCTGCCTGTTTGGCAATAAGGCAGAAGAAGGTCGTAAAAAGATGGAGGAAAAAGCTAAATCTATGCAAACTGTTAAGGATTTCTTACAAGTACAACCTCCAAGATTTAGTAGACATTGGCCTTCTAAGAACTGGTCCTTTCCTGCCTCTTCCAGGCCTTCTCAGTCCAAACCCAGATCCAGAAGAACACCCAGGCTTCAGTCCCAGGGTACGCACAGGACTAAGTAGTGGGGGGGCCCCACTTCCAAATCTGGGAGTAGTAATACTCCCCCTATGGTAAACTGTCTCAATGACTTAACTTTAAAACTTCCAAGCACTTCTCAACTGACTGCCCCTTTGGGGGGAAAGATTGCTCTACATGCAAAAAACTGGGGACTCATTACCCAGGACAAATGGGTTTTAAATATAGTGTCCCATGGATACAGATTCCATTTCCACACTTTACCAACCCCAAACGGTTGGCCAGATTTACCCCTAAATCAGTGGGCAGAGGCTCAAAGGCAAGTACTCTCTCTTAAGTATAAAAGCTATTCAAACTGTACCAGAAGAGGAAAAGGAACAAGATTTTTACTCAAGACTTTTCCTGGTACCCAGAAAAGACAATTTTTGATGTCCTATCCTGGACCTGTCTACTCTAAACATCTTTTTGGTGATTCCAAAATTCAAAATGCTGACTCTTCACCAGTTGCTTCCTATGCTAGGCAAAGATGCCTGGTTGGCAACACTCGATTTAAAGGAAGCATACCTGTACATCATAATCAGGGAATCTTGCAGAAGATACTTATGCTTTAAAGCAGGCTGCATGCACTCTCAGTTATCTGCACTGCCCTTTGGCTTATCTACTGCACCCAGGGTATTCACAAAGTGCCTAGCTCCAGTCATTGCATTTTGCAGGCTAGGAAATATTCAAGTATACCCATACCTGGACGATTGTCTAATTCAGGAAGAAAGCCAGGACATACTTTTGAATCATCTGGCCTTTGTACAAAGGGTGCTAATTTGTCTGGGGTACACCATAAATGAAAAAAATCACACCTGGTACCCTGTCAACAAATTATATTCCTGGGAGCAAGCTTGAATACAACCTCCCAGATAGCTTTTCTTATGCCAGAGAAACAAATTCATTTGACAACCTACTTCAAACTAGTGGCCACAAAAACCCTGCTATCTGCAAGGCAAATTCTGCAGGCCTTGGGGTTCATGGCCTCCTGCATTCTTCTAATTCCATATGCAAGACTGCATATGAGGAAACTACAACGGTATCTAAAAAGCCTATGGTGTCAACATTCTCAGGATCTAGAAGCAATGATTCCTATCATACCTTGCCTACACCTAGAGTTCCTTTGGTGGGCAGAAGCCTGCCACCAAAACAAAGGACTACCATTCACTCTATCCCCTGCCACCCAAACCCTAACAACAGATGCATCAGACTATGCATGGGGGGGGCTCACCTGGCAGGGAAGTGCATTTAGGGCAAATGGAACCCAAGTCAAATGCACCTGCATATCAGTCAAAAAGAAATGTTAGCTGTACAGAATGCCCTGACAGCCTTCAAGGACCACATTCTTCCAGGACAATTAATGATAAAGACTGACAACACCACTATTATGTGGTATATAAACAAGCAGTGGTCTACCCATTCTTACCCCCTCCGCAGACTAGCCATGGCATTGTGGAACACAGCCTTGAGCTACCAAGTGCACCTACAAGTTCAATTCCTGCTAGGAAAACTAAATACACTGACAGATGGACTAAGCAGAAACCTCATGGACCCACAATAGTGGAAACTGGAACCAAAGATTTTCAACATGTTGACAAACAAATGGGAGATCCCAGATATAGACCTGTTTTCCTCCCCCTAGAATAATACCAATTATACAAATTCTGCAGAAGGACTCCCCACAAACAAGCTTAGAAAGTGGATGCTCTGTCCTTCAGCTGGAAAAAAAAACTATCAGTTTATGCCTTTCCTCCTCTGTCTCTCCTCTCCTCTCCAAAGTACTACTAAAGATCAAACAGGACAAACCAAGGATGATATTGATTGCACCAGACTGGCCACGCCAACACTGGTTCCCCCTCTTGCACAGTGTGTCACTGTTCGCCCCATGGCACCTGACTCAGACCCCTACCCTGTTGTCTCAGCAGTAAAACCAGATTCTGCACCCTCAGCTTCAAACCCTGAACCTAGCAACCTGTCTCATTACCTAATCTCTCCTTTACCATCCCACAGTAAACTAGTGATGGATATAATTTTAGAGGGAAGGAGGCCTAGTACTAGAAAATCTTATGCTGAAAAATGGAAAAGATTCTGTGCCTGGAACCAATCTCAAGGTTGAGCACAGCAGCACCCAACTTACCTCAGATTCTACAATACTTAACTGAGATGCTTCACAAGGACCTTTCTTTTTCCTCCATCAAAATTCACACCTCAGCCATTTCAGCTCATTATAACACAGAACCTCCCCTCTTCTCTCATCCACTGCTCAAGCAGTTCCTCAGAGGGGCCAAAAACTTAAGGCCACCCAGGAGAGCCCCATCTCCAGCCTGGGACCTTAACTTTGTTTTGGAGAAACTCACTCTTCCTCCTTTCGATCAGCTGTTAGTGCAGATTTAAAATTCCTTTCTTGGAAAACAGCTTTTCTTTTAGCAATCACTTCAGCAAGAAGGTTACCTGAATTGAAGGCCCTTATGGTAGTGGAGCCTTTCATTATCTTTCATGCAGACAGGGTGTCCCTCAGAACCAATCCCTCCTTTATGCCCAAGGTGGTATCCAGTGTGGCTCTCAATCACTCCATTCATTTGGCAACCTTCTTTCCTAATCCACAGAACAAAGGGGAACAAATACTGCACTCCTTAGAGGTGCACAGACAACTTAGATTTTACTTGGACAGGACTAAACCTCAAAGGAAATCTGAACAACTGCTGGTGGCATTTTCTGCAGGGGCAGAGGGAAAGGCTATTTCAAATCAAACCATTTCTAAATGGATAGGCCATTGCATTAATTTCTGCTATAAGCACCATGGAAAACCTATCCCACAGGGGATCAGATCCCATTCAACCAGGGCTGCATCTACCTCTACAACCTTTCTTAGAGGTGTCCTTACCAGGGACATCCTAGAAGCTGCTACCTGGCTGGAGTTCCGTACATAATTTCACCAAGCATTACCATTTACCAATTTTCTCTAAATCCAGAGCTGGCTTTGCCACTGCAGTCTTGCAGGGTCTTATAGCTGGTCCTAATGCTATCTAAATTCCTCCTCCCATCCTTAGCTTTGGTAATCTACCCAAATGTGATGACTGCAACAGTGAAACATGAAGAACATAGTACAGTTGTGTACACATCCTAAATGTAGATGTTCGAGTGTATTCACTGTTGTAGTCCTGGTTACCCTCCCTCCAACCCCCTGACTTTTTTGGCTTTATATCTACTCTCCTTTACTATGCTTAAAAGCTTTTTGGTGTATTTGCTTTTTTATTAGAGGTATATCCTTGTGTGTGTGTATATATATATATATATATATATATATATATATATATATATATATATATGTATGTATGTATGTATGTATATATATATATATATATATATATATATATATGTTTTATTGCTTTCCATTAAGGGGGCACCTGACATCTGAGGCAAGAAAAACTGATGTAATGGCGTCGGCTGCATGTTTTATACCCCTGACTACCTGACGTCACAGAAGAAGAGACAGTAACCGACGCAGGACCCAAGACTTTGTTAATCAGGCCGACTGAGGGCTACTGCAAGCAGATAACCCAAATGTGATGACTGCAACAGTGAATACACTCTAACATCTAAATTTATGGTAAGTGTACACAACTGTACTTTTTTACTGAAGAGATCACCTGAGTGAATAGAGAAAGGGCCATAGCTGGGTCATTAACAAGGTAAACTGATGACCATTCAGTGACACTAAGGTGATGGTCAAGAGTTGTCACTTTCTAGCCCAAAAATGAATGGCCCATAACTATTTGGGAGGATAGGCTTTACTGATTTGAAATACCAAGAAGTAAGTACTGGACAGTAGTCACTGAGGGGGTTAGATATATGGTAATGTTATTGCAATGGTGAGGCATGTCTGAGATAAAGAGGTCAAAACTTGTATGATTGCCTGATTGCCAAGTTGGTTGGCAGGGTGATACACTAACTGTTTAACGTTAATGTGTAAGAGCATTGTATCAAATAATTTAGCATTTGGACCTAGTACATTAAAATTAGGATCTTCTGGTATAACAGTGTTTTTATTGATGCTTTAGGGAAAGTTTCTTGGAGATAATTTTTTAATAATTGTCATAGTGGAGGAAGAAGGAATGTAAATAACAGCAATGGAAACTTGTGTATGCGTTACCATAGTGATATCAGCTGTTATTCGGTATGTGTTCATATAGTGATGTCAGCTGTTATTCTGTATGCGTTCCCATAGTGATGTCAGCTGTTATTCTGTATGCGTTCCCATAGTGATGTCAGCTGTTATTCGGTATGCATTCCCATAGTGATGTCAGCTGTTATTCTGTATGCGTTCCCATAGTGATGTCAGCTGTTATTCTGTATGCGTTCCCATAGTGATGTCAGCTGTTATTCGGTATGCATTCCCATAGTGATGTCAGCTATTTGGTATGAGTTCCCATAGTGATGTCAGCTGTTATTTGGTATGCGTTCCCAACTTCCCATAGTGATGTCAGCTGTTATTCGTTATGTGTTCCCATAGTGATGTCAGCTGTTATTTGGTATGAGTTCCCATAGTGATGTCAGCTGTTATTCGGTATGCGTTCCCATAGTGAAGTCAGCTGTTATTTGGTATACGTTCCCATAGTGATGTCAGCTGTTAATTCGGTATGCATTCCCATAGTGATGTCAGCTGTTATTCGGCATGCGTTCCCATAGTGATGTCAGCTGTTATTCGGTATGCGTTCCCATAGTGAAGTCAGCTGTTATTTGGTATACGTTCCCATAGTGATGTCAGCTGTTAATTCGGTATGCGTTCCCATAGTGAAGTCAGCTGTTATTTGGTTTGGTGCTCTGTCATTTAGTTATTACTTATAGTAAACTGAGCTGCTATAACAATTCAAGATATCTTCAGTGAAGCATCTTTTTTTCATAAATAACAAACTGTTGTACTAAGATGCCACTGAGAGTAGCCAGAAAATTATATATTTTTGGAAGACACAGTGCATTATATTTTTTGATGAGTGAGTCATTAATAGTGGGCTTTACTGTGCAATAATAAAGTTATTGGAGAAGTTTCATTATCAGTAAAAATTGCAGATTTTGCATTTCATAATGTCTTTGTCTTCTGTACTTAGATTTCAATGAGCCCACAGCAATACTGACTGCCTAAACTTAAAAAAAATAAATGTGACTTATTTTAGTGTTTAAATGTCCAGGATATACTGCACTGTTTAAGTGAAATGTATAATTGTTAGTTGCATGGCGAGAATACTGTGTCTTATTTACAGAAAAAGGGGTATTTACCTGTTCTGAATAAGTTAACTAGTTACACTAATGCAGCTGTTGTGTTAGGAGGAACTCATGTATTTGTTGTTATTTAAGGTGGAAAACAATCAAGAACGAGCCTGTCCTGGGGTTCCTGGTCACCCTGGCATTCCTGGGGTCCCAGGAGAGAAAGGAGAGCCGGTAAGCCTCAGCTGTGCATGTTTTATCATGTTCTCTGCATTAGCAGTGATTGTATATATTTTTATCATATTCCTAACTTTAACAGTGAATAAAGAGTATGCATATTTTATTCCATTCCTAGCTTTTGTGAGTGCAGTGAATGTTGCTTACATATTTTCCGTTAGATAATAATAAGGTCAAAACATGCAACATATCACCAAAGAGACCCTGATGTGAGCACGATCACAGTACAACATACATGGACAATCACAGGCCAGCAGTGAAGGGACCTGAGCATGACAGGGACTAGCAGTGAAGGGCTGTGAACATAAATATAAACATAGGTTAATAGTAAATGTGAGAAGAGTTCAAACACAGGACAACATGAGAGTGGCCCCAACCTCAGCTGTTATCGCTAATAAAGGAAACAAATGGAAAATGAAATAGCCACAGGCTATACATAGATCTGTGGTCAGCCGCTAATGACTGAAAGGATCCGTGGTCAGCAGCTAACGACTGAAAGGATCCGTGCTCAGCAGCTAACGACTGAAATTATCCGTGCTCAGCAGCTAACGACTGAAAGGATCCGTGGTCAGCAGCTAATGACTGAAAGGAAATCTTCATTTACTAACAAAACACTGACAGGATTACCAACATAACAACACTGACATCATAAATACACAAGAAGTAAATTTATAGAGTGACTGCATTCATTCGCGGATTTCCCTTTTAATCCATTTCAGGGTTGTGGAGGGGGTAGAGCCCATCCTGTTGCTTTTGGGGTACAAGACAGTAAAGTTAATCCTAGATAGGATGCCTTTATATCATAGGGTATACACTTCCCACACGTAGCACCTATACCTACTGGCAGCTGAGAGGATCACCAGCTTATGCATGGCACATCAGTAGGACACGGGAAGAAATCAGAGCACCAAGCAAAGACTCATGTGGACCAGGAAATTTGAGATCTTTAAGAGTTTTCCAACATTTAATAAAAAAAGACATTAACTAGCTTGACACATTTATTCTACTTATTAAACTGGACAGGCTTCTGAGGGATTCTGCCCCACCTACCCACCAGCTATTTCTCAACTGCAATGTTATCTCCAAGAATTGCCCTCCGTATACCCCCTCAGATTTTAGTCTATCCACAAGTCGAACAATTTCAACTATTTCATAGCAGTTAGTGAGTATCCCAAGACACTTCCTATAATATGTCGCTAGTCCCCATTCTTTTTACACCTATTTGTTGACCAGGGAAGCCCAGTGGACACGTTTCCCTTTTCAGAGGCAGTCTGGGAGCAATGTCTGGTTAAGTGACTTACTCTGAATTACAGAGTAAGAAAATGAAGGTGGGAAGAATCAAACCCTGTACTCTGGAAATAGGAAGTAGTTCACTGTACAGCTCAAAGGGTTACTCATCGGCATTAACAGCCACCAACCTTCTTCAGTATGTAACCTATCCCTCTCTTCACATAGTTACATGTACTCCTCAGCAAATTCCCTTTCCTTTAATCATAACTTTGCAGATATTCCTCAGCATGTAATATATCCGCTATACACATCCTTCCATATACTTCATAGCATGTAAAAATCCCCTATACACACTTACATAAGCTCATGAGAATATGATATATCCCCATAAACATCCGTTCACATAGTCCACAGCATGTAGTCTGTCCCCCTACACACCCCCTTACACAGTAGTCTGCCCCCCTACATAACCCACTGCTCCTCATACTTCTCAGTGTGTAACCTGTACCCCTACACACCCCCTTACACAGTAGTCTGTCCCCCTACATAACCCACTGCTCCTCAACATATAACCTGTACCCCTACATACCCCCTTACACAGTAGTCTGTCCCCCTACATAGCCCCCTGCTCATACTTCTCAACATGTAACCTGTACCCCTACACATCCCCTTACACAGTAGTCTGTCCCCCTACATAACCGACTGCTCATACTTCTCAATGTGTAACCTGTACTCATACACACTCCCTTACACAGTAGTCTGTCCCCTACATAACCGCCTGCTCATACTTCTCAACGTGTAACCTGTACCCCTACACACTCCCTTACACAGTAGTCTGTACCCCTACATAACCCACTGCTCATATTTCTCAACGCCCCTTACACAGTAGTCTGTCCCCCTGCATAAGCCCTGCTCATACTTCTCAACGTGTAACCTTTACCCCTACACACCCCCTTACACAGTAGTCTGTCCCCCTACATAACCAACTGCTCATACTTCTCAACATGTAACCTGTACCCCTACACACCCCCTTACAACGTAGTCTGTCACCCTACATAACTGACTGCTCATACTTCTCAAAGTGTAACCTGTACTCCTACACACCCCCTTACACAGTAGTCTGTCCCACTACATAACCCACTGCTCATACGTCTCAATGTGTAACCTGTACCCCTACACACCTCCTTACACAGTAGTTTGCCCCCTACATAACCCCCTGCTCATACTTCTCAACTTGTAACCTGTACCCCTTCACACCCCCTTACACAGCAGTCTGTCCCCCTACATAACCCCCTGCTCATACTTCTCAACGTGTAACCTGTACCCCTATACACCCCCTTACACAGTAGTCTGTCCCCCTACATAACCCCCTGTTCATACTTCTCAACGTGTACTCTGTAACTCTACACACCCCCTTACACAGTAGTCTGTCCCCCTACATAACACATTGCTCATACATCTCAACATGTAACCTGTACCCCTACACACTCCCTTACACAGTAGTCTCTCCCCTACATAACCCCCTGCTCATACTTCTCATTGTGTACCCTGTACCCCTACACACCCCCTTACACAGTAGTCTGTCCCCCAACATAACCTACTGCTCATACTTCTCAACGTGTAACCTGTACCCCTACACACACCCTTACATAGTAGTCTGTCCCCCTACATAATCCACTGCTCATACTTCTCAACATGTACCCTGTACCCCTACAAACGCCCTTACAAATATTCCTCAGCCTGTTACACGTGTCCTTGCAAACACTGTTATATATATTCTACAGCATGTAACCTGCCCCCCAACTCACCTTACACATATTTATTTTTTATTTATTGCATTTTGATATTTGTTGACTGGGTATGTCCGACTGAGCATGAGCCCTTTTTCAGCAGAGGGCCAGAGAAAAAAGCACCAAAACCGAACACAGTGAAGATATACAAATAATAATAATTAGGACTATATAAATCTTTGAAGACAATCGTTAATCTAAATATAGAAGTCGCTGTACATGCAAACTAAAATTCTTCAATACAATACAGTTTAGATAAATCAAGAGGCAGTGGGGTTAGAGAGTGCAAACAAACAATGGCGGTCACTGTAGTAGTTAGAACAACAGGTAAAGAAGGTCAGAGATAAGTAAATAAGAGATGGGGTGCATCCCAGGGGAGTTGTATAACAGAGTGGATACGGGTAATGGAAAGGTGAGACTAAGAGTAACTGGAGAAGAGAGTTAGGTTGGCTTTTGGCAGTGGTAGATCCATCAGTTAAGTAACTTTTCTTCAAGAGCTTTTTTGAATTCATAGGCATTGAATATAGTTCTGATGGACATCAGAAGTTTGTTCCAGGACAGGGCAATTGATTAGCTATATAAATGTTGGCCAGTTGTTCTTTTGGGCTTGTAGATTTCCAAGTGGAGTTGGTCAGAGCTCTGAAGAGTCCGAGTAGGGCTATAAAGAGAGAAGAGGGAAGAACTGCCAGGGCAGGAGGTGGGTTTGTTGAGGTTGAGGCAGTAGGAGCTGATGGGGAAATTCTAGAAAGTTCAGAGATTTGAGAGAGATGCAGTGGAGGGAGCTGTAGGGCTGGTTAGCAGCGAAACTTGCGAGTTTGTCATAGGTGAACTTGAGTTTAGTTTTTAGTGAAGATTGTAGGTTAGTTAAGATCTGTGAGCCCTAAACAAGACTAGGAAGAAGGTGGATAGAGGCTAGAGAGAGTCTAGAGTCTTTGGTGATGAATTATTTTTTATTTCTGTATAGCAAACCAAGTGTTTGTGTGTCTTTTTTATGCAATAATGGGTGTGAAGGTCAAATTTGAGTTGATCATCAATGTTCGCACTCAGGAGCTTGGTATGTGTTTCAACATCGATCGCAGTGGTGTTTAGAGATGTGATAGAAAAAGTAGGTTTAAGATGAGTGAGGGATTTGGGGAGGAATAAGAGAAGCTTGTTTGTTTGGGGGAGGTGAGTATGAGTTTATCGGTAAGCCAATTTTCGACATAGTTGAAAGAGTTTTGGTTAAGCTGTGAAGGTCAGAGAGATTATCACAAATGGAGATGACTGTGGAATCATCTGCATATTGTATTAGTCAAGAGCGAGGACAGCAGTGTGGAGGCCGTTGGTGATGTTAAATAGTAAAGGAACTACAATGGAGCCTTGAGGAACTCCCATCTTGATGGGGAGAAAGGGAGAGAAGAAAGGTAGCCATTTACAGACTGCTGTCTGTTAGTGACGTAGCTGCAGAACCATGACATAGTAGGATTAAAGAGACTGAGATCAGGCAAGTTGGAAAGGAGCACTGGGGTGAAAGACAGTGTTGAAATTGGTAGAGTTTTTAGAATAATCTAGAACAGAAGTTGCTGTTAAGAAAGGAATAATTAATACGGCATATAAAATATTGCATGGTAACAATAAAACTCAATCAGAGGACATTAGGAAAGACTGGGAAAAGAGACTGGATAAGCAATTCACAAAGAGACAATGGGGGGATATATGTATGACTCAAAAATATGCAACAAAGTCTAGAAGATTTACGACCTTTGCTTGGAAGTGCTTATATAGGTATTGTTATACTCCAAGTAGACTCCAAAGAATTTTTCCTCAGTTAGACAGCAAATGTTGGAGGAGTAATCGGGAAGAAAGAGATAATTGGGAACATATTTTTTCTGGGAGTGTAGTGATTTGGCAGACTTTAAAGATTCCCTGCAGACTGCTCTGTCAGATATAATGAGAGAGCAAATTGGAGCAACTAAGGAAATGATTCTGAGCTGGGATACTGAATGAGAACTGCCTGGACATCGGAAGGCCTTGGCAAGTCTAATTATGGTGGCTATCAAAAAAGCACTTACTTGAAAATGGAAATCAAATGTAAACCAACAACTTTACTAGAAGTAGTGAATATAGTAAAGATAAAGCAATGGAAATGAGATCTTTAGAACGGAGTAGGAGCAAATTACATAGGGAAACATGGGGTGTGGGATCAATGCATGTAGAGGAGGAACTAGGTTTGAAGGAGAGCAGGAATTGAGTGAGCTATGTAATGGCTGACTGACAATGACTGGATATAAGTGATGTATAATGCTTGCAGCTACAGTTGTGTTGACATGGTTTGTAATGTATAATTTTACAACTGAGATTGTGTTGCTATGGTTTATTCTTATTTATATGAATGTAAGATTGCCTATGTCATACATGACAATTTAATAAAGATGTTTCTTGTTTAAAAAAACAGCTACTGTAGGTGCCAGAGAGCTCCATGGAGGAGGGTAGGCCACTCTTTCATTCCTGAAACTGATTTACTCCCTAACACCTAACTCTCACCATGTGGGGAACAAGTGAGCTAAATATGAATCCTGAGAAGGAACAAACTGGTTGTAGGACTCTTGGTTAGACTGGGGATGCCTGCCTCTGTTCCCTGAAGAAACAAATGGGCTATTTGGATTAAAACAGTGGAGCCATCCATCAGGTTCAGGGGAGGAGAAAATGTAACCCTTAGACTATGCAATAAGTGATTCCACCTTGGGGTATGGCTGTTAATTTAAATCACTTAATCCTACTGGCTGGTCTATATGGGGTGCAGGAAGTGATGTGGTATATTTTACCAAGTAGAAGATGTTCTTCAGATGAGTGTAGACTTACCTAATGCCATCCCAATCAGTCAGCATACAAATGCTTCTGACCTGTCTCAGGCATCCATGCCAGTTATTGCATGCTCAGCTATTTCTGCTCATTGTGCACCTATGAAATGCAGCACCTAGTTATTAAGAACTTCCTTAAAGAGGCTCTGCATCTCTGTCCTCTCCTGGGCTCTGTCTTACTTGGAACATGAATTTCATGACAAGTATGAGAGAAAGAGCCCTTCACACCCTTGATGAGCACCATTGCCTCATTTTCAACTTAATATTACTAAACTGAATTCCAGAAGATGGAACAGTTGCTTGTCCTCTTTAGTCCAGAGGAAGAAATTCTGCCAGTTGCTAAGCAAACCCTTTCTAAATGAACTGCTGACTGTTATGTTTCTTGTGACTGGCTAGCAGAATACTTCCTTGTAAAATGCTGTTGTTGAAGGCCAATCCCATCAGGCACATGGTTGCTCCCAGTGCTTGATTAAAAAATATGTCCATGTTGGACATTTGTTCACACCTTCATAAAGCATTATTCATTGTAACTTCAGGCACTGGATGGCTTTAGTATGTAACACCTTCATAGGGTACCATCAAAGAGTTTTTATTGTTTGGGAGTCTTCCCAATCAGTGAATCTATGATAGTAGCTATAATGGATAGGCTGATCGCAAATGATTAGGCAATGCAATTCCATTCATGTTGGCCAACTATGGTAATTCGATATTTTGAATTGTGTCTTTTAGGTGTTTCATCTTTACTAGTGTTCAATGCACATGTGTTGGTCTTATGGTTGTCAGTTGTTTCATATTTTGATTACGTGATATAGACCCGGTGAATGATGTTGTATTGTTGTTTACGTTTCTTGGTGTTTGAACTGGTTATCCGTGTATTTTGAGTGGATAAAGAGGTATCTTTTGTGTAGTCTATCGAATTTGCATGGGATGTTGGTATCGGCATGGATTTACTGCCTGACTGTAATTACAGCGTAATTAAAGCATAATTACAGCGTATGCACATTTGCCTTTTAGCTGTTGACTGTCTTTAAAGATACTCTGTGCAGCATATTTTCACCAGCTCCACAACAGAATATTTTACTTGTTCAAGCAATTTCAAATTTTGTAGAATATGGACAAACATGGATTTTGAGACATTGTTACTCTATTATTGGTTATGTTTACTGTGTATTTTGGCTTACAATGGATCATATGCAGAACAATTATTTATGCACGATTATATGATAGTTAATAAATGTTTTCACTTAACTACACAAGTTAGCCAACTGAAACAAGAACTGTTACATGCCAGTTACAATATGAAAAAAAATAACATTGGCATGTGATGATAAAGCATGCCATGCATTCTTGTTAGTACAACCTGGGCAGTACACAGGTACATTACCCAGTGTCCCTCCTACACTTGCGTGCATTTTCTGCAAATAGGTGAAGTTTCACTTTAGTGTTGAATCTTTCTAGGGTTTGATGATTCTGAATGTCAGCTGGAAGCTGAATCTATTGTGCTGGATCATTTTAGACAATACCCCCATCCACCTACCAGGCCAAATGGATCATGGGAGATGGAGTGGTGCAGTGGTTAATATTGTCAACTCACATCAAAAGGTTCTCCAGTATGATTCTTGGCTGGGGTGCCTTCTGTGCAGAGTCTGCATTTCCTCCCGGTATACATATGAGTTTTCTGCCACATTCCAAAAACATGCATCTGGAGCATTTCTGCTTGGGCTGTGCTGAAAAAAAAAAAAAAAATATATATATATATATATATATATATATATATATATATATATATATATATATATATATATATATATATATATATTTATACACACACACACGCACACAGATGTATAAATATATATATGGATATATATATATATGTATATATATACATATATATATATATATACATGTGTCTATATACATATATATATATATATATATATATATATATATATATATATAGTTATATATATAATACAATGAGAGTATATTGTTATTGTTACTTCTAAGGGAACACACTAGCTCTTAATGAATAGCTTTGATAGTAAAAGGGGAACCGTACTGTTACATGATTATTTTGAATACAGTCATGGTTACCAGAAATGTTGCTCTGGCAATCATGTGTAGTAAGTATCATTTTTTATCAATATGCAATAATTAGAAATGAGGTCTGCCAGGAAGAGAACCTGCATATCTATTTTCTGTCGTTTGTAGGGTTGTCAGTAGCTCGGTGGCAGGGGTGGGAGGTTAGCATAATGGTTAAGGTAAAACCAAATGAAGACAATTGTACTCCACGAGATTAATGTTTCGTTGCCAAAAATCAGCAATATCAACAGTTCGCAATATAAGATAACAACGAAACAACCAGGCACTCCATCTGCATTCTTTAGCATAAATTTATTAAAACAAACCAATTAAAACGGTGGTAAGCGCTTTTGCTGAATAGCTTCTTCAAACCATCTAAACTAAGCACTCTGTCCCTAATTTAAATAAATTCAAATTTCTTACAACCAGTCAAATACTGTTTTGCAGTAAAACAATTATGTTAAAGCTATACAACAGAATTCTAAGGTTTTCTTAAAAATACCTCAATTATTTACATCTTTAAAAATATATACAATACCTCAGTGTGTTGTAGCAAAAGTAATTCATAATAAATTACATTCATTTGTGTACTCATTCTATAAAAATGGTATTATCGATGCAAATAAAGAGTATTAAACTTAATTTATTTATTCTCCTGCTCTTTAGTAATGGTTTTACAGACACCCTTTCATTGAGCCCTCTCCCTGTATCTGCTCTCAGGACAATTATCCAGTTTACTTCCCTACTCTCCATAGAGTTCCTAATGTCACCTTTTAACCACAACTCCAGCACCCAGCTCTACTAACAATACCCTAGACATAGCTTATCAATTTAATAACCATTTTAATAAATCCATCTTAGCCCTGTCCAGTCAAATAACCAAAAACAGTCTACCTCAGTCACACCACCCTTTTTCAACACCCCACCCCCCACCCACCACCTCAACTATCAAACCACAAAACTAAACAACAACCACACCAACCACACTGGCAGCCAACAATACTCCTGCTGCATCCTGCTGATAATATATCATATGCATACCCTCCCTCCATCATCCTTATCATCTCCTAGATACTACTACCATATCCAAACTCCATACTCAAATCAATCATTTCTTTCCTCCTCTCCATAAATCAATTCCATTACTACTCCAACTACCAAATCCTTTTTCCTCCTCCCCCTTATTTCAACCTCTTGAGAAATGCATCCACTTGCAAGTGACTTCATTTCTTAACACACACTTCATCTAACACCTCACACACAACTTTACCATCACATCACAACATTTATACACCGCCCTTCTATTAATAACAACAGGTTAATGATAACAAATATGTATCAGCTCCATCCTCCTACTCTCAAACTTCAGCCATTATCTCTCCCCATCTCCATACTAGACTCACTGACAACATTATCCTTCACCTCCCTCACTATAGCCTGGTTCAGAAGTTACTTGTACGACAGGCAATCAGTCCAGTGATCTCTGTAACTGTACAACAATGTCTACCCATCCATAGGTGGTGTCACAGGGCTCTATACTGGGCTGCTCCTGCTATTTTCACAAATAACCTCAAAAATGCAATAACAACATGCACACTACTACAATATCATACAAGATACCACAATCTGCTCCACCTTATCTCCTCCCACCACCCTACTACACCTCACCAAGATACTGCTTTAACACAGTAGAGAAAATGAATCTCAGGTATCCATCTAATTCTAATCCCAAAAAAAGAAAAAACTGCTAAAATTTACAACAAAAAAAAAAAACCCTCTAAATTATAAAACCATCTAAGCACCATCTAACATCTAACTCCTACACCACACACTTGGGCATTGAAATAGACATTAACATCCACAATGATTTGATCTTCACATCTCACACTTCACATAAACTAAAAACTAAAAAACCCTATACAGGCATAAGGCTTTTCTTCTTTTCTCACAAAAGCAAAGAAACACTTGCACAAAAGCCACTCCTCTCAACTCCTATATACACAGCACCAATCTTACCCAAATCACCCAAATCAGACTAGACAACAAAGAAGAATCAAAAAAAAAATATAGTTTGCTACTAACTCAACCTATAGAAGAAGAACCCATGCTGTGCTGCAAAAAAAGAACTAAATGGCTTGAGCTACCACAGCTACTTAACTATCGCCAGCTGGCACAGCCTACAATATTTCAAATAATATGAAAAAAACCCTCATTATCCAACCTACTTACTATCTATACTATCCAGATCTCTCCTCTAACCCTCCCAAACAATAATGCAGGGAGAGGCTCCATTCTACCACACTGCTACAGAAATTGGAACTCTTCCCCATCCCTGTCCACTGGCCCCACTGCCATCCATAATTCAAAAAAAACTCAAATAATCGCCTTATTTCTTTTTTATGCAGTTATCACTTGTATCATAACCCCATATTATTATTACTTTCCCCAAACTCTCTCTATCTCATATTGATCTCTGATCCCTGTGGCTTGTAGGCTCTGAAAGGGCTTTTTAACTTTACTAATCTTACTTGATATATTTTCTTTCTCTTACCAATGTATAAAACTGATTTTGTCTTTACCATGTTCTACATTTACCTGGAGTGTTTTTTTTTTAATTCTTGTTATATTACTATGCTCAGCATACATGATGTAACCTGTTTTTTCTATTGTGCTGGATTGTATGTGTTTGTACAACTTGGCACTTGAGCTTTCCTCCTCGGCCTCGGCTGATAATGGACTTGGGTCAGTTCTTGGTCTTTCCAGTTAAAAAATAAAAAATAAAAAAATAAAAGAAGGACCTTTCTTTTTGGTCTTTTTGAAGACCATGTAGAATCTGGGCAGCTACCTGTATGTGATATCAAGCTAGTCTTCATGTGGCTTGTGTTGTTTTTAATTTGCTTTTATGGGCAAGATAGTTCTGTTGTTCAGGGAAAAAGTAGATATCTAACCTCTTTTTTAATGAATAGTCTCAACATTCTAAAAGAGATGAGAAAAAATTTAGTAGAATGAGGTAGGTTACGTTTTAGGACAACATGCAAATATTGTTTTGTCGTGCTTGGAGGAAAGTGACTCCCCTAATTACTCATTGATATGCCTGCTCATGTTGAGCAGATCCCCCACCAGCACAGCACTGACAACAAACCAGTAAACTTGTGCTGCTATTTAACTTTTCCTGCCAAGTGTCAGAATGTTGAAACTACAGAGCACAGCAGTATCATGCAAAAGGATGTGAGAAACATTGTGCTCTGAAAGGGGACTGACAAAACAATGTCCTCCGAAAGGGGACTGACCAGACTGTATCCTCCAAAAGGGGACTGACCAGTGTCCTAAGAAAGGGGACTGACCAAACCGTGTCCTCTGAAAGGGGACTGACCAAACAGTGTCTTCTGAAAGAGGACTGACCAAACCGTGTCCTCCAAAAGGATACTGACCAAACAGTGTCCTCTGAAAGGGGACTGACCAAACCATGTCATCCAAAAGGGAACTGACCAAACTGTGTCCTCCGAAAGGGGACTGACCAAACAGTGTCCTCTGAGAGGAGACTGAGCAAACCATGTCCTCCGAAAGGGGACTAACCAAACAGTGTCCTTTGAAAGGGGACTGACCAAACCAAGTCTTCCAAAAGGGGACTGACCAAACAGTGTCCTCCAAAAGGGGACTGACCAAACCATGTCCTCTGGAAGGGGACTGACCAAACCATGTCCTCCAAAAGGGAACTGACCAAACAGTGTCCTCCAAAAGGGGACTTCCAAAAGGGCACTGACCTCTACACCTGTTCATCCCAAGAACTTGAAAATCTCTGCTCAAAAGGGCCACAATTGTGTTAAAGGATATAGTAACAAAGACGGTTATAAAAAGACTACATTGGTCTTTCATTTGAAGGTGCTTTACTCAAGTTTCTGTGTAGTCACCCCACCAAAAAATATAACAGAACCAGATGACCAGTCTTAGGCCTCTCATATTTGAATAGGTACTTGAAAGTTTAGGTAGATTCCCATCTTTCCACTTTATAACTTTTTTAAAGTTCAAACTGGACATCAGCATTCTTGGTCCCAGTTCAACCTTTCTGCTGGATGACCATTCCTTCTGTTTTTTTTTTTCAAAGCTTTTAGTTTTAGCTCTAGTGATTAACAAAACAGTGTGAATTTTATCACATCTGAGTGACTGTCTACTTTGTTCTTGTTCTTTCCTACAGTTCCAGTAGCTGAATGGGACACTGGAAGAGTCAGCAGCACACTGGGAGTGGCTGACTTAAGCAATATCCTACCTTTCCTGGGGAAGGATTAGGCTCTAGCTAAAGCAAGTAAAACTAAGTGGGAAGTGCTGAAGATGTCCTCAACAGAGAGAGTGTGCAT
Organism: Protopterus annectens; assembly: GCF_019279795.1. NCBI lineage: Eukaryota > Metazoa > Chordata > Ceratodontiformes > Protopteridae > Protopterus > Protopterus annectens. The sequence goes on from NC_056726.1 coordinate 1,524,057,138, forward strand.
TACAACACCCATACCTGAAAAACGTTGACATCATCTTACACACACTATGAGTTGATGAGTGTAATCTGTAGAGGGATCTGAGACAAAAGCCTCCCCTGTCATTAGCAGGGCACCTTACTAGGGTGCACCTGACCCTGTGCCTTGAATAGGAGTTTGAGGAGCAGGACCGAACCACAGGAGACACTCGATGATCACAACGTTCACCAAAAGCAGATGTGAAAAGATGCATAGTGGTGCTTCAAAGTATAACTGAATATGATATCCCCTAAAGAGTGCTCCAGGTAACACAACAGTCATGACAAATAACTAAGCAATTTTTGTATCAGATACCATACTCTTCTGCCCAGACATATGGAAAACCATCTGTTTTGCACTTTATCTGGCATTCCCATGACTCAGACTGTTCTTCAAAAAGTAGTTAAAGAAAATTATGTCACAGAGTTGTGTTTTCTGTTCTTATTGAGACCGATATGCCGCAGTGGGGCAGTGGTAGCGTTGTTGCCTCACAGCAAGAGGTTCTCCCGTTCTATTCTTGGCTGGAGTGCGGGGAGTGCCTTCTGTGTGGATTTTGCATGTCCTCCCCACGGTTGGGTGGGCATTCGAAAGACATGCGTAAATGGGCATGCCTTTGTTGAAGGTTGAACGTCGAGCTGGCACCTCGGCATTTGTGAAAATCTATTGCCAATTATTAGCAGACCGGAGTTCTGCTGTGGCGACCCCTAAGTGGGAAAAGCCAAAAGACAACAACACTGAGACCAATATGCATTCCAAGCATCTTCTTCTCAGGATGGATTTATGGTACCATTACCATGGCAAGACTCTTCAGCCAGCATTTGAATTATTCCATCTCATAGGCTTGGTTCTGCAGCTTTGCCTACCCGCAGGACTTTATTTCTGCACAGGTCCTCCACATCCTTTAGAAAACAAGGAAATCTAAAAGTCTTATTTGTCAAAATGGAAAATATTTCCTTATTGTTGTATAAACCAGAGATATGCAACATTTCAGCCATAGCTTCCCAACTTTCTAGGCCACAGTTTGAGACTTTACTCTAAGGTTCTATCTCAACTTTACTGGCATACCTTCTAGAAGTTTCACCTTTGCCTTCTAGATTGATTGCAGTGCTGTTCCTCAAAGGGCTTTACATCTTAAACTTCTGAAGAGAACTTTAAATCTTGTTCTGGAAACTGTGATAAATCCTAATTTTGAACCAGTAATGCATTGTGTTCTCTGACAACTCTAGACCCAAACATCATGAAGGAATAGGTACCTCACATAACTTCAGCTCCTACTACATTTCTAATCTGGAATTCTACTTTAATTTGTGAGATGTTCACTTGGTCTTGGTCTTTAGTCTGTGTGTTTACCAAGTTCTACAAGCCAGGTGTGTGTTTGCTGTACTTGTTGTGTAAGGCATGCTTGGCAGTCACAACGTTCAGAAAATGGCAGTAGAAAGCCATGAGGGTGCAGAGCTGAGATACCGAGTTCCACAGCACAAAAGTTGTAGTTTATGGAAACCAAGATTCACTGACAGCAACTGCTTTCAGTCATACTTAAATAGACTTAGGACTAGCACGGCATTCATCCTATTTATTTGCTGTGAAGTCACGGTACTGAAACATCATCTATCAGGACTGTATGAGACTGCATTTTTTGAGTGTGAGTAACTGTATATGCAGGCACATTGTGCCTCTTTGTTTGTATGCTTCCTGTACGTGTGTGTGTATATTAGATGAGTATATTGTCTGGGTACATATAGGTGTGTGTACAATGAGACAATGAGTGTAGTATGTGTGTGTGTGTGTGTGTGTGTGTGTGTGTGTGTGTGTGTGTGTGTGTGTGTGTGTGTGTGTGTGTGTGTGTTTATGGCAATCACATGACCGAAATAGCAAACAAATTACAATGAGAAGGCTGCCAGAGAAATTCCGATTGCTTTGGCTGAGGCTATTTATTTACTAGTGGAATTTGTATGTCTGTGTAGTTTCTGCTGATCCAAGTAGATTGCTTTCATATGAAATCTATGTAGAAAAACCTTCTTCATATAAATATTTAGTAGAAATGTAAGTAAACATTGTCTGAAGGATTCAAAATAATTCCTGCCTGTCACAAAAATTGCATACCACAGGTAAGTCAGTTTGCGTGATGATAATAAAATGCAATTCAGAGACAGCTATTGCCACAGTGAGAACAACCTCATTATTGACCTGATAGCATATCTCTCTATGGGCTTTGTATAACCTAGCATTGTCAGACCTCTGATGATGACAGTGTTGTCCCTACTGGTCTATGCATTTTTTTACCAAGGTACCCCTCTACACTCACACACACACACACACACACACACACACACACACACACACACACACACACACACACACACATATATGCACTCTGAAACATCTCTAGCACACGCGCCCGCACACACACACACACACACACACACACACACACACACACACACACACACACACACACACATGCACATATATGCACTCTGAAACATCTCTAGCACACACACACACACACACACACACACACACACACACACACACACACACACTCATCCATTTTCATTCATGCCCCAACAGAAACACACGCACATCCACACATATACACAGTAACACAGCCCGTCCCGACGCCAATAAATGAACCTCCATTGCTTTCACAGGAGTGAATGGGTGACCACAACATTGGGAGTCACAGGTATTTCTGGGGGACAGTATATGGCTAATTAACATTAGCCACTGCCCCAGAATGTCACATTATCATACTTCTTGACCAGCAGGATCTGGCCACTGCCCCACAATGTCACATTATGATACTCCTTGACCAGCAGGATCTAGCCACTGTCCCACAATGTCACATTATCATACTTCTTGACCAGCAGGATCTGGCCACTGCCCCAGATTGTCGCATTATCATACTGCTTGACCAGATACTGCTTGACCAGCAGGATTTTGCCACTGACCCAGAATGTCACATTATCATAATGCTTGACCAGCAGGATCTGGCCACTGCCCCACAATGCCACACTATCATGCTTCTTGACCAGCAGGATCTGGCCACTGCCCCAGAATGTCACATTATCATACTGCTTGACCAGATACTGCTTGACCAGAAGGATTTTGCCACTGCCCCAGAATGTCACATTATCATACTGCTTGACCAGCAGGATCTGGCCACTGCCCCACAATGTCACATTATCATACTAGACAATGAATGCTAGTGCACTAAAAAACACACAAACGAACTGAAAGCAATGGCTCCTGATATATAAACAGTTTGGTCGAACTGAAACAAATGCTCTAATGCATAGTAATATGTCCACAGACTGCAAATCCACATGAAAGCAACTTTTTAAAAAACAAACGATTTATCTACCAAACGTGAAGTTAAGCGCTTTTCGTTCCACAGGTAGTGGGACTTCTTCAGACAACCAGAACGTTAAAACAACAAGGTTTAAAAACCTATTTTGGTGCCAAAATACAAACGCCGTTGCTAGGTGACTAATAACAATAGTGCAGTAATTGAAAACAATTTAAAAACCGAATAATGAAAATTTACTTCCTTTTTATAATATAATATGTGACATATGTAACATGCGCAAAGTTCGCAGTAGTAAAAATGTTAAGAATAACCAAATCGGCTGTATTACATTTACTATATATTGAAGCAATGTGATAATGCAAAGTGCTTTGCAGAAGTATAACATTGTTATCCTGTAGGATCAGTAATCTTCACATCTTCAAATCAGCGTATCCTATAACTAAAAAGATCAACTCTACTTGACTCCAAGTAGACTATTCTCTATCTATTAAACCTAGCACTTGCTCCTACAGTACTTATTACCTTGATACGGCACTCTTGTCATAGATAGTACCCCAAAAAGGCAACCCCCCATTTCTCGGTCACCCACGCTGATTTGAAGATGTGAAGATTACTGATCCTACAGACATTGCCAACATACTGGCTGACAGGTTCAGTGCAAACTCCCCCTCCCCAATGGAGAGATATCTATACCAAATGAGTGCAGCCCCCCAAACATCTCCAGCGCCCAAGTGAGAACTGCTCTCTCCAAAGCAAAAAACACAGCATCCATGGGACCCGATGGTGTCCCGGCTGTGTGCTCCACGAACTCAATGAGGAATTAAACCCACAGCTAGGACAGCTGTTTAATCAAAGTCTTACCTCTGGATATGTACCCAGGGAGTGGCGCACTGCAACTGTGGTCCCACTTCACAAAGGCGGTGCCTCCACAGACCCTGGAAATTACCGGCCCATTAGCTTGACAAGCCTTATCTGCAAAGCCATGGAGAGGATCATAATGGACCTCATAAATAAAGACATAGGGAATTTGCAGACTTTGGATCCAACCCAGTTTGGCTTTGTCAAAGGCAGATCATGCCTTTTAAACTTGGTTGACTTTTTCAAACAGTCACCAAAGCCATTGATGAGGAAAGGCAGCCCATACAGCCTACCTCGATCTGGCTAAGGCCTTGATACAATACCCCACTCGGGTATCATTGAAAAACTCATCAGCTTAAATGTTAACCCATACATCACAAGATGGGTTGCAAACTGGCTGAGTGACAGAACCCACAGGGTCAGAGTTGCTGGCGCCATGTCAGACTCAAAGCCTGTCACAAGTGGTGTCCCACAGGGCTCAGTCCTGGGCCCACTCTTGTTTGGCATCTACTTTTCCAGTACAAGCAAACACAGGAGGGTTATGGCTGACAAAGTTTGCAGATGACTGCAAACTGGCCATAGTAGAAAACACTTCTGACACAGATATCCTTCAGAAGGGTCTCACAGAAACGGATAACTGGTGCCAGAGCCACGGCCTAAAGTTAAATGCCAAAAAATGCATAGTCATACCCTTCGGGAAAAACAAGGTTACCCCTAGCTACCAAATAGGTGGCAATCCACTGAGCACAGAAGAAGTTATCAGGGACCTGGGGACCCAGGTTGATAGTAGTCTGTCATTCGACACCCATGTAGCTAAAGTAGTTAGGAAGTCCTTCTACATTGCCCACCTTATCATGAAGGGATTCTCATCTAGATCAAGGGAGGTCATAGTCTCCCTTTACTCATCACTCATCAGACCAATGATTGAGTACAATGCCCCATTCGGAATGTATCTGACCCGACACTTGCAGCAGCTGGAGAGGCCACAAAAGTTCCTCACCAAAGGATAAAGGGTCTCAAAAATCTGTCCTATGCTGCCCGACTGAAAGAACTCCAGCTCTATTCAGTCACTTACCGCTTGCTCAGAGGTGACCTTTGCCTAACATACAAGGCCATGTCAAACCCAGATTTGATGAATATGCTTCACCTCAAAAATCTAGATCCATCAGAGCCACAAGGGCGGAGACTTAAACCTCGACACGGCTATTAATAGGACGTGCTGGAGAGATAGATTCATCACCCAAAGACTCCTATGCTGTGGAACAAAATCCCGGTACATGTGAGGCAGAGCACCTCGCTGGCCTTGTTCAAGAGAAATCTTGACCAATGGATGGGAGATCGCAGATATACCCCAGGAATTACCTCAGTGTCACTGCTCGACAGAGGCACAGCAAAATAATGGGTATAGTTCCCCATACTAAAGGGGTGGCGTAAGCCACAAAACAATGGGCTAGGCTTATAAATGCCCTCGGGCAGATAGCCTAGTATGAACCTATGAACCTATGAACCTATGAATCTAAAACACTAGAAATCACCTAACGGTTCAAATAAATCGAACCGTAGCTAGTTGTGTAATAAATAACTCACAAAAAAATTCAATGTTACTGTCCGTCCAGGATACATAATATATATATATATATATATATATATATATATATATATATATATATATATACTGGTAGACCACTGCAATACATTGTATATGTCAATGTGAAATCCTGTCGCAAAAAGTAACATTGTAGTCTCGCTCAAAGGCAAGGCTCACTAAGGATCACCCAACCACTCAAACAACAACTTAATTCAAGAAGTAACTACCAAAAGAGAGACAGGTATCTATCAACCCATTCTCAGTGTCACTACACAAGTAATGACAGGTGTTAACACTGACTTTTCATCTATAAAATTAGCTTTCATCACCCCCTTTAGTTTAGATAGTGACATTATCACCTTAATCATGAATAAAAATTGGAACATTATTACTAACGACAGCGAAACTAGTAAAAAAACTTCCATCAAAACCTAAAATAGTTTGGAGAAAAGGGAGAAATCTTAAACAAATTATACAAAGTGACAGTGGAACATTACCATGGAGAAAAGGTATGTTCCAATGTAACATCTGTAAATATTGTTCACACATGAATACGGGTGAATGCTTCACAATTAGGAATGTCACTTACTATGTAAAACATAAATTTAATTGTCAATCAGCAGGTGTTATATACCTTGCTCAGTATCGGCTGTGTCCTGCCTTCTATTTTGGGAAGACGGACAGGAAGTTGCATGAGTGGGTATATGAACACCTGTATGCTATTAAGAAAAACAAAATAGACAATGCATTAGCTAAGCATGTCGCTGAAAATATTAATCACACATTTCTGTTTAGAGCAGTTGATACAATCATATCAAACAGTCGTGGTGGACCCAATCAAGTGTTACTAGAAGTCTTAGAATTGTACTGGCAGATACGCTGTTTTGCCAGCGCACCTCCCGGATTGAATGAAATTTGTTCCCTTCATCCTATTTTGAAATCGAGGAGCTTGCGTCGTTAAATAAACAAAATGTATTAATTTATATTCATTGACATTTAGGTATTATACTTTGTCTTCAGTACAACATATCACAACACATTTATCATAGTTTAACATTTTTTGTTCACACCTTTTATACACATATTTTTTATATACATTTTTACATATATTTCTTAATCATAGTATACACATTATGTATGACTGTGGAACTAAGCAGAATAGTACCTTTGTACTATTGTACATTATTCAGTATATTGCATGGTAAACTTCACTTGCGTGTGGGAATAACCATCAATAGTACTAACAGTATTTATTTATTAGTACATACATAATGAAATACAATAATAAACATAATAAATTTCTATGAGGGGATATATGTTCACATCCGTTTTTGATTAACTAAATAATATTTTTAATTTGTTTGAATAAATAGTTGATCATTAGGGAAGATTTTTTTTAAAAAGTCTGAATGTTAATATTGTTGTTATTATTTGGATATTTAAACTGCATACATTATCATACTGCATGACCACCCTCTTTTCTGTGGCCTCTACCAATAGGAAATCTCTGTGGAAGGGCAGTCTATGAAAGCTAACCATGTGTGGGAAAATGCCCATGCTAAGCCTTTCTGTATCAGTGGATGTATTTGTTAAGTTCAGGAATGTAAAATGAACCTCTGAGCTAATTCTATTAATGTTATGAAGGCGTACTACATAAAATGATAGTAATAAAAATACACAAAATCACATGTTGAAATTTGGGCTGATGTGAGCCACACAGGCAAGGTAGTATGTCAATAGGTGTTCACAGATAGATTTTATAACACCAGGTATATAGGTGCATGTAGTAATTACACAATACCTTGATGGTGAGTGTGGGGGATATTGGAGAAAGATGAAGATGATGTTAAATAAACATGAAGTTGAGAAAAAACAGCAGCTAACACTGCAGAAAGAGAAAAGAAAGAATGGATTATCTAACGGCTACAGCAAGACAATCGGAGGAAGATGTGGAAGAAGGCAGGTATAACAGTCATTATACGTTCATAGTTTTATAGGTTGGTACTAGGCTATTGGCCTTAGGGCCTATACAAGCCTAGCCATAACAATTCCCTGGCTATTTCTTCCCACACTATTTACTTCCCTGGTCCCCTGTCTAACAGGGCGGTTGACGTGATCCCTGGGGTGAATTTTCTATCACCCATCCAGTCATCAAGGTTCCTTTTGAAGAGGGCCAAAGAGGCACTCTGCTTGACATGTATGGGCAGTCTATTCCAGAGTCTGGGGAGTCTCTGGGTCAGGAGCCTATCCCTCCAGCATGTTTTGTGTATTATGATGACAAGGTTTAGATCCCTAGAGTGTGTTTCTCTAAGACATTGGGGTTTCTTTAAGTGTAGCATGTCCAACAGCTCTGGGTTTGACATGGCCTTGTATGTTAAGCAGAGATCGCCTCAGAGTAGATGATATGCGACAAAGTATAGCTGGAGTTTTTTAATGTGGTCAGCATAGGGCATCTGCTTTAGGCCTGTGATTCTTTTAGTGAGGTATTTCTGCGGCCTTTCCAGTTACTGCAGATGTCTTGAGAGGTACATATCAAATGGGGCGTTGTATTCTATAATGGGTCTAATGAGGAATGTCTACAGTGGGACAATGACCTCCTTTTTACTGGATGAAAAGCCCTTAGTGATGAGGTGTGCCACATAGACGAATTTCCTGACTGTTGTGGCGATGTGGTTATTGAAGTCTCTTATCACACTTTCAGTGTTTAGTGTACTGCCACCTATGTGGTAATTCACGGGTACATGCTTTTTTCCCAAAGGGGATAACTATACATTTCTTGGCATTGAGCTTGAGTCCATGGCTCTGGCACCAAGCATCTGTTTCTGCAAGGCCCTTTTGTAGAGTATCCACATCATTTGGGGATTCAGTAATGGCTCCCAGTTTGCAGTCATCTGCAAACTTTGTTAGCCAGAGTCCCTTAGTGTTGGCCTGTACTTCAGAGAAGTAGATGCCAAACAAGAGAGGTCCCAGGACTGAACCCTGAGGTACTCCACTTGTCACTTGTCTGGAGCTGGATTTGGAGTCAGCTAGTTTTACAGTGTGGGTTCTGTCAGTAAGCCAGTTGGTAACCCATCGAGTGATGTAGAGATTAATGCCCAGCTTAGTAAGTTTATCTATGATTCCAGAGTGGGGGATGGTGTCAAAGGCCTTGGCGAGGTCCAGATAGGCTGTGTGGACTGCCTTACCCTCGTCCACGGCTCTGGAGCCTGATTCAAAGAAGTCAATCAGGTTCAGGAGACAAGATCGGACCTTCACAAACCCAAACTGAGTGGGGTCCAGTGTTATAAGGTCGCCAATGTCTTTGTTTATAAGTTCCATGATAATACGTTCCATGGCCTTGCAGATCAGGCTCATCAGACTGATGGGACGGTAGTTCCCGGGATCTGAGGTGGATCCCTCCTTATGGAGTGGGATAACTGTAGCTGTGTGCCACTCAGTGGGCACGAAGCCTGAGGTAAGGGTATGATTAAACATGGCACTTAGGTGAGGTGCCAGTTAATTTTGTAGTTCATGTAGTACACAGCCCGGGATGTCATCTAGTCCCATGGATGCTGTATTCTTAGCTTTGGAGAGTGCGTTTTTTACCTGTGTGGCCGTTATTACTGGAATTTGGCAATCTTCCGGTATTGAGATGGGCCATTTAGGGGGTGAGAGGGGGGTGAAATTGGCACTGAATCGATCCGCCAGGGTATTGGCAATATCCTTGGGATCAGTATTTTTAATGCCATTCTGTTGTAGCTCAGAGCAGATCTGAGCATTGCCATTTAGATTCTTGACATAGCTATAGAATGCCTTGTGGCTGTCTTTGGAATCTTTGGCAATTTTATTTTCGTAACTAACTTTGGAGGAATTTATGAGGGATCTCAGCTTCTTTCTGAGGCTGGTAAGGGAGTTTTTTGCATCCTGGGATGTTCCTCTTTTCTGCAACAGTTTCTTCCTTTTATTGTAAATGTTTGTTTATGGCAGGGGACCACCAGATTGGCTTCCTTTTTTTGGAGGAGAGCGTCTTGGTTCTATTTGGGATGGCACGATTCATGCACGAGTGGATGTGCTCGTACAGTGCCTTAGTGTAGGATTCTGCAGTCAAACTTTCAGTTCCCGTCTGCATGGGTGTCATGAAGTTTGTATCTTCTGACTTGAGTAGCATGAATTAAATGTACATTAAATTTACATTAATTAAATGTAAGAGCTGCATGGAGCTAAATTAACAAAATGCAAGCCTTTGTTAGATCACACCGAGATGTGCAGAACATCTCCCTTCTGACATGATTTTTTTTTCAGTGTTGTTTGCTCATTTATTCATTTAAATACTAATTTGTTTCTTTGTTTATTTATTATTGATCTTTTGAGGACAGAGAATATGTAGTATTGCTTTTATGTGTGGCTGAGGTTATCGTGTAAGCAAAAATCAAAGAAGTAAATGCAATATCATTGCAGGTAATTAATATCATAAACAGAATATTTGATAGTGATACCTAATCTGAAGTCACAGCTGCAAATGTCAGACCTTCTCATCATTCTAAAATTGTGGCATTCTAAACTTTAAATTCTGCAAAGGTCTTTTTAACTCTTTCAATTTCTTCAAATATTGTAAGAATTCAGTAGTCACACTGGCAGGGCTAGCCATCTGAAGGTGTAAACATTTTGTATTAAGTTTCAATTAACAAACATCAACAAGTAGCAAGAAAAATGCATATAATGTTGAACATCTTGAAAAATTCATAGTAAAACTGCTTACTTTATATATTATATATTATATTTACACAATATATACACCTCAGTGACTAACACTCCATTTTCTTTGCCATCACCTGGTGGTGTAAACACTGACTCTAGATAGCCACTGTTGATGTGGCCTCACCTCACCGCCACCCCATGTGAAAAAAATGAAAAAATGGGGTTATGGGTATATGGATTCAACCATAACTTTTGTCAAAAGTTTAGATTTTTCTTTTGGTAGTATTAAGCAACAAAGAAGTAACACACATCTGAAGGTGTTTCAGAATGCGAAGAGGGAAGGACTACTTTATGCAGGGGTGTAACACTGATGGCTGGAGTTTACTAGTTGTGTTAATGCCCAGTTCATTCTGCAGCAATCTATTTCCATCTTTTAGAAATCAGCCAAATGGAGGCAAAGATGACTAGAGTAAGAAGAATATAGTGGGCCATGTACATTGGTACATCACTTGACAGGTAATCGTTAAAATGAAAGAGTAGTTTTAGTTTTGTACTGGTTTTGGACACAACCAATTTTACAGCAAGTGTACAGCATAACACTGTATCATTCACTGAGCTAAATACAAGCACAGATACCTGAAACAGTGAAAAAGCAAAGAGAAGTAAATCTGTCAGTCTGAAACTTTCCTGTCAGAAGTGGTTGCCTTTATTTTTGGCAAATTAAGTAGAAAATGGTTTTAGTGAAAAAAAGATAGTGATATAACTCCATCAATCTGCAACTCTTCTTTATCAAACATTATTGCCATTATTTTGGGCAAACTAAGTAGCATTTATTGCCCCCTAGGGGACATTGCCCAGTGGCTACTTTATCTACACCCAGGTGGTCAGCAGGACTGGGAGTCAGACATTGGTGACCTAGATAGTCCTACAGGCCATTCATTCCAGACCAGGAACCCCATAAGCCCTTCATTCCCTGCTGGGAGCAGGCCAACTTACAGATCCTGTAGGGTAGCCTACCCTCTCCCCATGGAATAAACTCCCTCCCCACTGGTGTCTCCACTGAGCCCAAAATTGCTGCCTCCAGGGAGGAAGAATGCCTCTGCATGCCATTCCCCTCAGTTGCTGAGTGCGATTGCACAACAGTAGTACAGACGTTGCCATCACACAGCTCCACTGAGCAAACCACTAGTGCTTCTAGTCATGTGATGAGCCAGAGTCACCTCCTCCCCATGATGGCTGAGCCAGAAATGACCACCCATTTCCTCCCCACAATGGGCAAGCCAGTAATGACCACCCACTCACATCCTCAGTGACCAACTCCTACATATGCCTGAGATGATAGTCAAGTGGCAAATGGTTTTGATCCAAACCCATATGATTTTTTAAGCAGCAAAAATGGAGGTTCATTTTGACCTGCATGGAAGGATTATAAACTGTGGAGGCACTTAACAGTTGTACTTTATCTCAGTCCTTTAAACTACTGCAGTTCAATCATACAAGACTTTTAAGACAGGGAATGACAACAACTTAAATCAGGACACTTTTCATTAGAAACTCTATCAGTGAGAGACAAAACCCACTTCTGTTATCTCCATTTATGGTGGATTGTGATAAGCCAGCTGCATGTGTTATTCAGGCCCACACAACAGACTAAGAAGTTCTAGCATGTTCTGCTATGACTTAATAATAAGTGGTGTCAAGGTATATTTGTTAATTACAAATCTGCATTAAATATCAAATGCATGTATAAATTTAAATTTCTGAAAAGGATGTATTTATGCATAACAGTTTTTTGAGTAATAATATGCTTTATTGTTTTTTCACAGGGTCCATCGGGTGCTAGAGGATATCCAGGGAATACAGGCCCCCCAGTAAGTAATGTATTAACCACCACATAGTCTGTCATTGCACTGATTACCATGTTGTTGTAATAACAGCTTTGAAGGTTATAAATGTTATATACGAGGAATACCTGATATGGCTTGTCTTCTGTAAATTCAAATATCTTTGGTGTCAAGAACCTCACCTGAAAAAAAACACTTGTAGGTATTGCTGGGTAAGACCAAACTGTCACATTTGAGGGTCAAGTTTCAGCTTTTTTACCCTATATCTGCAAATGAAAGCCAAAGTAAATTCAACCATGAGCTTTGTGCGCAGACTATCCATTTAGACCTGTGCGTAAAGACTCCAGTTACTGCAATTAGAAATGTATTTATTTATTTGACATTTGTTGACCAGGATGGTCCAACTGGGCAAGTGCCCTTTTTCATTGGAGACCCGGGGAGCAAAGCTCCACAGTACAATTAAGCAAAAATTATAGAAATTGGCTTAATATACAATAACAATACAAGAAAAATTACAGTATTGTAGTAGAGGACAAAAATATACAATAGAGTAAATGAGCAGCTGTTCTTTTAGGTACAACTTAAAAAATCAATAAGAAATCCATTTAGTATAAGATATTTATCTCGAGGCAGGCAGTGGCAATAAGCTAGCAAAAAGAAAATAGCGTAAGGATAGTCCACCTTGGAGAACTGTGCTTTTCAAATGCGTATGTTTTGCTGCAATAGTGTGTGAGAGTGTTAATTATGAGGTAGTTGCAGGTGGGGTGTAGGCATCATGGTACCAGAAGTTAGGAAGTGAAGAGAATGATTAGAAGTAGGAAGACTGTTAATTAATTTGTTAGGTAGTTAGTGTAAGAGATAAAGAGCGGACGGGAGGAATAGGAGAGGAGAGTAATGTGGGAGAGAGGAAAGCGTTCAGGTGGGGTGAAATAATAATTTAATAAACCATGACTCAGTTGATAACAATTATGAATCAACATTTTTACTTTTCGCTAATAATGTCCTATTAACCATAGCCACTAATGAATTTATTAATATTAGTATATTGCATATAGTTGCAAAAAATAATAAAATACCTGGACACTAAGGAGGGAGAAAAGGACCTGTATGATTGGCTAGACAGAGGGACCGAGCTGCGAAAGATGTGCAGCAGGTAAGGGTGATAAAGGATAATGAGGGAAACATACTCACAAGTGAGGAAAGTGTGTTGAGGAGATGGAAAGAGTACTTTGAGGGGCTGATGAATGAAGAGAATGAGAGAGAGAGAAGTCTAGATGATGTGGGGATAGTGAATCAGGAAGTGCAGTGGATTAGCAAGGCGGAAGTAAGGATAGCTATGAAGAGGATGAAGAATGGAAAGGCTGTTGGTCCAGATGACATACCTATGGAAGCTTGGAGGTGTTTAGGAGAAATGGCAGTGGAGTTTATAACTAGATTGTTTAATTAAATCTTGGAAAGTGAGAGGATGCCTGAGGAGTGGAAAAGAAGTGTATTGGTACCGATTTTTAAGAATAAGGGTGATGTGCAGAGCTGTAGTAACTACAGAGGAATAGCATTGATCAGTCACAGCATGAAGTTATGGGAAAGAGTAGTGGAAGCTAGGTTAAGAAGGGAGGTGATGATTAGTGATCAGCAGTACGGTTTCATGCCAGGAAAGAGCACTACAGATGCGATATTTGCTCTGAGAGTGTTGATGGAGAAGTACAGAGAAGGAGTTTTTGTGTCTTTCTGGAGTTAGAGAGGGCATATGGCAGAATGCCTAGAGAGGAGTTGTGGCATTGTATGAGGAAGCTGGGCAGAGAAGTATGTAAGAGTGGTACAGGATATGTACGAGGGCAGTGTGACAGTGGTGAGGTCTGCGGTATGAGTGACAGATGCAGTCAAGGTGGAGTTGGGATTACTTCAAGGATCAGCTCTGAGCCCTTTCTTATTTGCAATGGTGATAGACAGGTTGACAGACAAGACTGGACAGGAGTCTCCATGGACTATGATGTTTGCAGATAACATTGTGATTTGTAGTGAGAGTAGACAACAAGTTGAGGAGACCCTGGTGAGTTGGAGATATGCTCTAGAGAGGAGAGGAATGAAGGTCAGCAGGACTAAGACAGAATATATGTGTGTGAATGAGAGGAAGGATAGAGGAATGGTAAGGATGCAGGGAGTAGAGGTGGCGAAGGTGGATGAGTTTAAATAATTGGGATCAATAGTTCAGAGTTATGGTGAGTGTGAAAGAGAGGTGAAGAAGAGAGTACAGGCAGGGTGGAATGGGTGGAGAAGAGTGTCAGGAGTGATTTGTGACAGATGGGTACCAGTAAGAGTGAAAGGGAAGGTCTACAAGAGGGTAGTGAGACCAGCTATGTTATATGGGTCGGAGACAGTGGCACTGATGAAATGATAGGAGTCAGAGCTGGATGTTGCATAGTTAAAGATATTAAGATTTGCACTGGGTGTGCCAAGGATGGACAGGATTAAAAATGCGTATATTAGAGGGTCAGCTCAGGTTGGATGGTTTGGAGCTAAAGCCAGAGGAGAGATTGTGTTGGTTTGGACATGTGCTGAGGAGGAATGCTGGGTATATTGGGAAAAGGGTGCTAAGGATGGAGCTGCCAGGTAACAAGAAAAGAGGAAGGCCTAAGATAAGGTTATGGATGTGGACATGCAGGTGGTTGGTGTGACAGAGTAAGATGCAGAGGGCAGGAAGAAATGGAAACAGATGATCTGCTGTGGTGACCCCTAATGGGAGCAGCTGAAAGAAAAAGAAACATACAATTGGTTATTTTTCTAAGTACCATATATTTACTAATTAAGCAAAATTTTAGTAAAACCTCACTGAATACTAAAGTATTTTGGTATTACTATTCTTTCTTGTTTAAACTATATCTTCAAATTAAATTACAAAAATAGTTTAATAATCTGAAAGCAATTATTTCTAATCAGTGAAAGTTATTTTATAGTTTTAAAAGTAAATTATATTTAATTTAATTGATTTTAGTATTAGAAAAATATAGATATCTTGACATTTCCTGCTGACACTTCATTTTGTTGTGGAAACTATTTACTTTGAAGTTATCCACAGAACTGTTTAAATCCCTGATAGGATTAATAAGATGTATAAAATAATAATATTTATTGGAGATTCACAAAAACCTTAAAAACTAAATGACAACATACTTGTTATGACTGCCAAATGCTTAAAAATACTGGCTTCATTATCATATAGAAAAGTTTTGCCAAGCTGCTTGGACGATTTTAATGTATTTCTTTATTTATGTTCTTAACTGCAAAATCCATGATCACTTCTGTTAGTTTAGATCATTTTAGCAGTATCATAGAAAGTAAAAAATCCATGATCACTTCTGTTAGTTTAGATCATTTTAGCAGTATCTTAGAAAGTAAAAAATCCATGATCACTTCTGTTAGTTTAGATCATTTTAGCAGTATCACAGAAAGTAATAATGATAAACTCGGACAATCCAATTTTTCTTTTTTTTCTGCTGACTTGATTTGTGTCTTCTGTGAAGTATATAACAAATAAATACAAAAAAATAACTAACAATTGAGAAATAGTGGGAATAGTTAATTGAAATAGGTAAGTATATATATTGACCGAAATTAGGAACAATTTTAGAAAAATCTGAAAATAACATTCTAAACTCATATGATCAGTGATACATTTTTGCAGTTTTGCAGCTCTTAAGCTCTACATGGTATTCCTGTTCTGTTTTCATGGCAACAGTGTCAGATCTGCCTTAATGGCCTTGATATTCAGTGCCAAGACTGAGATATCTGGAAATCTCCAAAAGATGGAGAGACATGGCCATATAACATCATTCTGAAATGTTGGGGAACCTCAGCTCTCCAATCCTGTGAATCAGGGTTTGACTGTTAAAAGGGTGTGGGTGGCTGCATGTTTCTGTATAGCATTTTAAGGACTGCATGTCTTATATTCTTAATATGGGAAGCAGAATATAGTTTACTGGGGTTCCAGTATGGTGTCTTGTGATATATCCCATTTAGTGGACCTTAAATTGGTGAAAGACTGGGACGCAATACAAAGGTCATTAAAAAAAACAATGGCTAAGGCTTTATTTGGACCTGCGACAGTATGTTTAATTGATATGGATGATATTCATAGATTTATAGATTATTACTAGGCTAGCTGCCCTCATGGGCCATTTTTAAGCCTAGCCAATTACCCCCTGTGAGAATCAAACCCTGCACCTTGTGCTTCTAAGGTAAACAACTTAACCATTACAACACCCCTCCCCATATTTGCATCAAATGGATTCTCAGATTGTCTAAAGAAGGGCAAATTCTTGATCACTTTATTTTATTTCCTAACCATATGAAGCCTTAAGTGAAAATATAAAATCTACCCATTGTTAAAGAGGAAAAATGCCATTTTTAGCATTCTGCATTAGAAGTGTTACTGTTTTTCTCTGTTATCATAATTGCAGTTCTGTATTTTGATATATACAAGTTGTAATTCTCATCTGACATGACAATTATGCACATTATTGTACTGTCATAAATGATATATGAAATAAACATTCTTGGGCAGAAAACGTTGTAGTTATTAGACATTTCCATGACACTACGGGTGAAATTCACAAGCACAACTGTACGTCTGTCAGTTGGTGTTTTACACACCTGAAAAGGAAATGATGGCAGACAACATGCTGTATGACAAACTTCTATTTTCACAGTGCACTGAGGCAGTGAGGAGAATGAGGGACATTAAGTGACTTGGAAGGGACATAAAGCAACTGTGCACACACTATATCTAAAGCTAAACAGACCACTAGCATTCAGGTGATGGGGTTACTGTCTGTACAGGTTGTACAGTATACTAACCAGCACAACCTTTGTAAATAAAGGACTGAAAAGTATTTAAGGTGATCTTACAGCCTACACGAGGTGCACAGAATAGCCTGTGTACCTACTAAAAGGACAACACTGTAATACTTGGGGAATTGTAACACTTTGACATACAATATTACGTTCTGTATATAGTACTTACGAGTAACACTGAAAGTGCTTGTGAGTGTGCACATTACTCATCTAAGGTGTACAGAGGGATTGCTCAGCATGTCATTCTTATGAACAGACCAAATATTTATGGCAAAGGTACAGAGCAGGTTAACAGTGTGAGCCAACTTCATTATCAGTGCACACAGCTCGTAGTGAAGTTATACATTCATAATGAGGGTACACAGAAGGGTGGTACTGTGAAACCACCTTATGAAAAACACACACACACTTCATATAGAAATTATGCATTCATGGTGAGGTTACCCACCGTAAGAAACTCACACACAGCTAATACTGGAGTTGTGTATTTATGGTGAGGGTACACAACACTGAAACATTGCAAGCTCATAGTATGTACAGTGCAGGCAGATTATAATGGAGTGACACATTTATGGTAATGATACAGTGCAGGCAGCTTGTAATGAAGTGATACACTTATGGTACTGGTACAGTGCAGGCAGCTTATAATGGAGTGATACACTTATGGTAATGTTACAGTGCATGTAGCTTATAATGGAGTGATACATTTATGGTAATGGTACAGTGCAGGCAGCTTGTAATGGAGTGATACACTTATGGTAATGGTACAGTGCAGGCAGCTTATAATGGAGTGATACAATTATGGTAATGGTACAGTGCAGGCAGCTTATAATGGAGTGATACAATTATGGTAATGGTACAGTGCAGGCAGCTTATAATGGAGTGATACATTTATGGTAATGGTACAGTGCAGGCAGCTTGTAATGGAGTGATACACTTATGGTAATGGTACAGTGCAGGCAGCTTATAATGGAGTGATACACTTATGGTAATGGTACAGTGCCACCACCACCCAGCTAATATTTATCAGCTACTCAAAGGCCCTTAAAAGGGTGTCCAATTATTACTGTGCGCTATTATTATCCAGTTGTGGTAGTATAGCGCAGGGCTAAAGCATATAAAAAATGCATAAGAAAAACTCATCAAAAAGTAAGGAAGCTTTACAGAACCAAAAGCTTTCTTACCAGCACAACCAAACCTACACTTGGCACTACTTATCTCCTCCCCACACTTCTTTATGTTGCTCACATCCTTGCTAACCTCTAGGCATGACAAGCTACACTTGGCACTACTTATCTCCTCCCCGCACTTATTTATGGTGCTCTCATCCTTGCTAACCTCTAGGCATGACAAGCTACACTTGGTACTACTTACCTCCTGCCCACACTTCTTTATGGTGCTCCCACCCTTGCTAACCTCCAGGCATGACAAGCTACACTTGGCACTACTTATCTCCTCCCCACACTTCTTTATGGTGCTCCCATCCTTGCTAACCTCCAGGCATGGCAAGCTACACTTGGCACTACTTATCTCCTCCACACACTTCTTTATGGTGCTCCCATCCTTGCTAACCTCCAGGCATGACAAGCTACACTTGGTACTACTTATCTCCTCCCCACACCTCTTTATGGTGCTCCCGTCCTTGCTAACCTCCTGGCATGACAAGCTACACTTGGCACTACTTATCTCCTCCCCACACTTCTTTATGGTGCTCCCATCCTTACTAACCTCCAGGCATGACAAGCTACACTTGGCACTACTTATCTCCTCCCCACACTTCTTTATGGTGCTCCCATCCTTACTAACCTCCAGGCATGACAAGCTACACTTGGCACTACTTATCTCCTCCCCACACTTCTTTATGGTGCTCCCATCCTTACTAACCTCCAGGCATGACAAGCTACACTTGGCACTACTTATCTCCTCCCCACACTTCTTTATGGTGCTCCCATCCTTACTAACCTCCAGGCATGACAAGCTACACTTGGTACTACTTATCTCCTCCCCGCACTTCTTTATGTTGCTCCCATCCTTGCTAACCTCCAGGCATGACAAGCTACACTTGGCACTACTTATCTCCTCCCCACATTTCTTTATGGTGCTCCCATCCTTACTAACCTCCAGGCATGACAAGCTACACTTGGTACTACTTACCTCCTGCCCACACTTCTTTATGGTGCTCCCACCCTTGCTAACCTCCAGGCATGACAAGCTACACTTGGCATTACTTATCTCCTCCCCACACTTCTTTATGGTGCTCCCACCCTTGCTAACCTCCAGGCATGACAAGCTACACTTGGCACTACTTATCTCCTCCCCCCACTTCTTTATGGTGCTCCCATCCTTGCTAACCTCCAGGCATGATAAGCTACACTTGGCACTACTTATCTCCTCCCCACACTTCTTTATGGTGCTCATATCCTTGCTAACTTTCAGGCTTTACAAAAATCAAAAACTTAAACAATGCTGTAGCAAAGTTGCTAAATTTGCAGCATATAACTAAGAACCCACCACTGTATTGCACTGAAAAGCCTAAACTGGCTAAAACTAAAACATCAACTAACATCTACACAGCTTCTTACCACCAATAAAGTTATTCAGCATCCATATGCTTGTCCAGTACTAAATCGCATTCTGTACAACTATGTTCCCAGTTTGCCATTATGATCCAGTGACCAAAAACTCCTCTCTGTTCGCAAAACTATGAAAACTCCTGGGCATTTTCTATACTTGTAACCTGAACAAATTAAAACATTCATAGGTTTATAGGTTCATAGGTAGGTACTAGGCTATCTGCCCAAGGGCATTTATAAGCCTAGTCACAGTGTGTCGGCTTTCGCCTCCCCATTGATTAATTAACTGATCCTCTGTCAAGCAGAGCCAATGAAGTAATCCCAGGGGTGTATTTTCTGTTACCCATCCACTCGTCAAGGTTTCTCTTGAAGAGTGCTAGTGAGGGGCTATGCCTGATGTAATTTGGAATTTTGTTCCAAAGCATGGGGAGTCTCTGTGACAGGAATCTATCCCTCCAGCATGTTCTATTAATTGCTGTGGTGAGGTTTAGCTCACTAGAGCATGTGGCTTGCAGTGACTTGGATTTCTATAGGTGGAGCATGTCCATCAATTCTGAGTTGGACATGGCTTTGTAAGTCAGGCAGAAATCACCTCTGAGTAAGCAATATGCCACTGAGTACAGCTGGAGTATTTTCAGTGGGGCTGCATAGGACATATGTTTGAGGCCAGGAGTCCTCTTGGTGAGGTACTTTTATGGTCTTTCCAGCTGTTGGAACTGTCTTGTGAGGTACATCCCAAATTGGGCATTGTACTCTATGATGGGTCTAATGAGTGATGAGTAGGGGGGCACTATAACCTCTTTATTTCTAGATACAAACCCTTTAGTAATTAGATCGGCCACATAGAAGGATTTCCAAACTACTTTGGCAATATGATTGTCAAAGGAGAGATTACTCTCTACCTGAGTCCCCAGATCTCTTATTACCTCTTCTGTATTAAGGGGGCTACCACCTATGTGCTAATTTGTGGGTGTTTTGTTTTTCCCAAATGGGATGGCTATGCATTTTTTGGCATTTAGCTTGAGGCCATGACTTTGACACCAGGTGTCCATCTCAGTAAGGCCCTTTTAGAGGATGTCTGTGTCAGCTAGAGAGTCAATTATGGCTCCCAGTTTACAGTCATTGGTGAACTTGGTTAGCCATAGTCCCCCTGTGTTTGCCTGTACTTCTGAGAAGTATATGCCGAACAGTAGGGGTCCCAGGACCGAACCTTGCGGGACACCACTTGTGACTGGTTTAGAGTTGGACCTGGAGCCCGCTATTCTTACTGTGCGAGTTCTGTCTGTAAGCCAGTTGGCAACCCATCTCATGACATAGGGGTTTATGTTCAGGCTGGTGAGTGTTACTGTAATACCCAAGCATGGAATGGTGTCAAAAGCCTTGACAAGGTCAAGGTAGGCTGTGTGAACCACCTTTCCCTCGTCTATGGCCTTGGTAACTGTCTCAAAGAAGTCAACCAGGTTTAGTAGGCATAATCTGCCCTTAACAAAGCCGAACTGGGTCGGGTCAAGTGTTTGGAGGTTCCCAATGTCTTTGTTAATGAGTTCCATGATAATGCGATCCATAGCCTTGCAGACCAGGCTAGTCAGGCTTATGGGTGATAGTTACCAGGGTCAGTTGTGGCTCCTCCTTTGTGGAGAGGAATAACCATTGCTGTGTGCCATTCTATGGGCATGTAGCCTGTGGAGAGGCTCAGGTTGAACAGCGTGTTTAGGTGGGGGGTTAGTTTGTTCTGTAGTTCTTGCAAGACATGGCCTGGGACACCATCTGGTCCCATTGACGCTGTGTTTTTGGCTTTTGAAAGGGCTGTTTTCACCTGTGCGTCTGTGGTTTTTTGGACCCTACACTTTTCTGGTATTGTTGTGGGCCCTTTTGGAGGTGAGAGGAGGGTGAAGTTTGCACTGAATCTATCTGCCAGGATGCTGGCAATATCAGTAGGTTCAGTATATTTTGTGCTATTTTGCACTAGTTCAGTGTATATCTGCGAGTTGCCACTTAGATTCTTAACATAGCTAAAGCAGGCTTTGTGGTTATCTTTTGAATCCTTGGCTATTTTTCTTTCGAAGTTAGCCTTGGATGATTTCATGATGGACCTTAGTTTCTTACTGATACTGATCAGGGATGTCTTCCCTTCTTGGGATTTGCTTTTTTTCTGAACTAGTTTCCTCCTTCTGTTGTATAGCCTGTTTATTGCAGGGGTCCACCAAACTGGTTTCCTTCTCTTAGAGGAGTGAGTCTTGGTTTTGCTAGGGATGGCACAATCCATGCATCCTTGTAGGTGCTCATAGAGTGCATTTGTAAAGGTTTCTGCATCTTGGGCAGCGTTATCCTTTAGCATGGGGGCTGTGAAACTTACCACCTCTGTCTTAAGTAAGGTGAAGTTTGCTTTAGAAAAGTTTTTTTACTGTGGTTTCCTTAGCTGGGGGTGGTGGTGGGGTGTGGACATCCAGAGTAATTAGTTTATGACGTGATCTAACCAGTGACGAGTTGACCTCCAGTGTGGAACACCTGTTGCCCATGTTGGTGATGACCAGGTCCAATATGTTTTCACCTCTGGTAGGGGAGTTTACCAGCTGATCCAGGGCATTTGAGTTGATGAATTCCAGGAAGCGCTGGGCCTGGGAATTTGTACTCGAGTAGTTTTCCTACTGAATAGTAGGGTAATTGAAATTGCCTAATATCAGGTTGTTCAGTAGGTCCTTCATGTTTTTCAGTGTCTCCAGAAAGGTGGAGTGGTGGTCTTGGGTCATGGAGGGTGATCTGTAGCAGGCCACAATTTGCATTGCAGATTTGCCTGATTTTAGTTGCACATGGATGATCTCAGAGGTATCATGCTGCACCACTAACCTGGAGGTGTAGGTATCCTTGATGAATATAGATACACCCCCTTCTTTTATGTTTCAGTCCATGTTCTGTGGCCGAAATATGTGGTATGAGTTGTAGCCCGGTAGTGCTGGGGTGTTCTCTGGAGCCTTGAACCAGGTTTCAGTTACTGCACAGATGTCAACGTTCTCCATACTGAGAAGTGCTTCGAGCGCATGCATTTTGAGATTTAAACTCCTAGCATTGAGTAGCATAACCCTCAGTTTTTTGTTAATTGTGCTGTTTATGAAGGTGGGCTTGACTTTTAAGCCTTGCCTAAAAAAGGCACTATGGGGGCAGCAAGAGCCTTAGCCAGTATTCGAAAGCCTAGGGGTGACAGGTGCAAGCCATCTCTTGCAAAGCAACTCGGCATGTCAAGCATGTCGTCCCAGGCTGACAGACACTGAATCCCCTTTGAATGACACCAGAAGCTTAGCCAATTGTTGAAATTGATATTTTTTCTTTATACTGAGGTATCATTCTTGGTGAGGGCAGGATGCTACTCAGAGTCAGGGTCATACCAGCCTGGGCTACATGATCAGAGAGCTCTTCCATGTCTCTTTTCATGTAGTCCAGGGAGGTACGTCTCAGGTCATTCACACCAACATGAACAATGACAGAGCCGTATTTGTACTTGTTCTGGAGTGACCTGAGTGCTTGTGTTATGTTGCAGATTCTGGCTCCCGACAGGGAGCTAACAGTAACTTTCTACTTGTCCAGCCTAGTGAGTGGGACGTCAATGTGTCTGACTATAGAGTCTCCTATTACTAGTGTGTTAGGTATGTTATTTCATCTTAAGGGCTCTGATTGTGTGGCACACTGATTTTGTGTTTTATGTGTTTTCTGGTTTGTGACGGGAAGCGCAGGTTGTTTGGTTGCCTGCTTTGGAGGTCTCTGACGCTTTTGCAGGTTTTTATTTAGAGTCTCTGAGTATGATTTTGTGTATTTATGTGTATTTTTTGCCAGTGCTGTTTTAGTTGGTCTGTGTGCAGCTGGAGTTGTGGTGCAAGTATTAACCTTCTCCTCTTTACTGTCTGCTCCATTCTTGGGTAGAGACAGCTTAGCTTCCAGTTTGGCTGCATAATTGCATCTCTCACATATGTTAGTGTTTTGTGGTAGGAGGAGAGGGTTGTCTGTGTACATGTGGCAGTTGTAACATTGCCTCAGGATACCAGATTCACCAGCTGGACTGGAGAGTGCACCTGAAGTTGCCCTTTGGTCATGCCTGAATAGTAGGGTGAGCTGCTTAGTCGCTTGGTTGGTGAGGGGTGAATAAAGAGCCTTGCCCTGCTGGGCAATCAGTGTCAGGGTATATTAGTGCTTGCTATTAGGTCTGAGCAAGTGCTGGGCTGTAAGATGCTTTTTGAGTGCTTAGGTTGAGAGTTAGACTAGGTTTCAAGGGAAAAACTGAAGAGGAGACTTAGTGGAGCCGGGAATAATTTAACCGTAGCTAACCAGCACTGCCTGGTGTGCAAAACCGTGCAAATGCGGTTTTTATAGTAGGGAAATGAAAGAGATAGAAATTACCCAAAATGGCCAATAAACTACTAACTTCTGGGCTGGAACCACTCCTCCAGGGACAGATAGGTTGCTCAAAGCTCCCCTCTCTCACAGGTGAACAGAGAAACTTCCTTCTATCCAAGTAAGGTATGGGCAACTCGGAAACTAGTATCACAGCCCTGAATTCAGCACTAGCCTGAAAACTGGACTATACTAGCTTAGAAAGACGGGAAACAAGGAATTTTTTTTTTTTTTTTTTTGTTGTTTTTTTGAGCATGATAAAGCAGAGCAATTGACAGAAGAAAAATCACCCCAAATACAGCATCTTTATAAAATTAAATAATTTAGTGCTGTTAAGTGTTTTCATCCACAAGAGACTTGAGAATTACTTGTACCATGTTACTAAGGCTTGGAACTCCTTACCTACGTATATCCATCAGGTCAATATCCTCCCTCCCATCCTTAAAACCATTCTGAAAGACTTCCTAGCCAAAAGTTGGTTCTGTTCTTGCTCAGCACTAGGAGAAACTCTATCCCTAAATATGGACAAGTACCTATTCACACCTTACATCTCCTTACTTCGATCAATTTCTGTCTTCTGGCTTTCTGTCTAAATTCACCATAAGCCTGCTTTTCTCTCACTTCCTATTGCAATTCCTGTTTGCATTATACTAACTGACCTTTAATCTCTCTATAAGCTGGCTACAGTTTCTGTAAATATTAAGTCATTGTCATATAACTTGCATCTATTCTTTACCAGTGTTTTCATATAATGTCTAATCTGGTATAAACTGTGGTGTTTTTTGTATTATTTTTGAAGACGGTAAAATTATTGTTCTTAAAAAAAACACTGAAAATAGGATCCCATTGAGTTGGACATTCCCACTAATCAAATCTCAATAAATAACTAACTAAATAAATAAATAAACTTAGTGTGGAGGACCTTTTACAGCTACTTAACAGTCCTAGCTTAGAAACAACCCAGACAGAGATGTTGGAGATGCATGTACAGATTAATGAAGGACATGGACGTTGAAGGGTAAAGCCTCATACGTCAGTGGGGTTAATGCTGAACTATAACACTGTCTGATCAAACAGATCCTTTCAGGTCTCCGAGACCTTTTAAGGAGTACAAAGTGTGAAACAGACAGAGAGAGAGAGACAGTGTTGTGAAATTACAAATTACAGCTCTCATGTACAGCATCCCTAATCACTATTAACCCCACACTTGCTAAGGACTTTATGAAGGTTGATAATTATCAGCCTATCCTGCTATCAGCACATGCCTAGAAGTTTACATAAGAATATTTATAAATAGATTGCAAGTGTTATTTCTTGACCTTAGCAGTTCGGGGCAGGCAGGGTTTGCGTTTGTGCAGAACTGACACCACATAGGGGTCCTGTCAGTCCTTATGCAAGCTCAGTAAGGTTCTACACCCATCTGTGTCACTATTTATGGATTTTGAGAAAACATTTGATCCCATTAAATGCACTATCTCTAAGCATTTTTGTCCAGAATACAAGAAGGCAGTATAATAACTAAAAAGGCTGTCTAAAGAAACCCAGAGGCAATGTGAGAATATACCACATTCACATTAATTTTCACTCCACAGTGGTAAAATATAGGGGTTTCCTTTGTTCCCAGCGATCATCCTATTGTCAATAAAAACACTGACCTTATAGATGTTGCATGCATCACATCCCGCATGTAGCTACAAAAAAGTTCCTGACTCGATCATAGCAATGGTTTACATTTTGTTATAGATACAACCAAAAGTTAAAACTTAAGATTAAATGACTGAAGCTAAATTATTTTAAACAACCTCATATTACAAAAGTATGGTTCATTTTCTGTAAATCATATTGTCAGTAATACAAGCCTTTGTGCTTTTTTATTAAATGTGTCTGCTTATTTTTGTATTTGAATCTATAAATAACTAAGTAATGTATCATATCTCTCAACCTCTTGGAGCAAAAATTCAGGACAAAGGCAAAAAAAAATCTGTGGGGGGTAGAAAAGGCCGAAAATCAGGGACAAATTTTAAATATTGCTGTTATAAACTTAAAAAGTTGATAGAATAATATAGTTTGCATTAGTATGCATTTTACAAAGTATATAAATTCTGAAGCTCAAATGTCTGTCATTATTTAGTGACTCTAGTCCTCAAGGATTTGCCAGACAACCACAGATTTTATGATAAACAGACCAAAAATGTGACACAAAAATCTGGACATTTGTAAAGTTGAGAGGTATGTATGCATAGAATGCCCAGTAAAAGGTGAATACGTACAAGCCTTTTTACTGCAGGAGATATTAAGGTTAAGATGCAACTAACCATATGCACCAGGGGCTTAACCGGAAGCCAAAGTTCTTAAGTCATCATGACCTGGGCTCAGCTGGTATCCAAGCAGACTGCTTGAATGTTACTCTTACGGCTTTCTGTTTGTTTCATGTACATTGTAACAATAGGTTTATACAAGTGAACCCCCAAAAAGTGAAGTGTGGTATCCAGAAGTACCAATATGGTCATTGTTTTAAACTGAAGGCACCCAGTTTTACCGAGGGAATGGGAAAAAAATCATCTCTGATAAAGACAACTTGCAGAAATAATTGATGACAAAGTTTAGTTCTGAAAAACCTTCAGGACCTTTGTCTTCCTAGCAGATGATCCTGGAGGCATTCAAAGCTGTGGCAGGCAATGCCAACTCCAGTCTCAAATCAGTTTTAGCTTATCCCTTAGTTCTAGTATGGGCAGAGGTGGGATGCCTTCTCCCCAGTTTTCAGGATTATGTGTATGACATTAAGGCTTCACAATGTTACCTGGGAAGTTTTGGGTAAGACTTCTTCTGTGTAGGTCACCACATTTCTCAGTTCTATGCGATCCATAACGTCATACAGCTCCTACTATGAGAAGCTGCTTCTGCCTGTACAGAAATGACAGGAGCCCTACAGATAGTAATTAGAAGGAGGCCAAAAAGACTCTGCTGCCCGCAATCGATGTGGAAGCAACTGCCCAGATTTAAGACATAAATTCTAGAAGTGCATCCCAGTACAACACTTATGGATAACTCTTGTTGAGTAAACAGAGAAAATTATATGCGGAAACATGACACAAGGCACACATAAACTCAAAATTCTAATGTAAAAATTGGTAAGCGCTTCCACCACCACATCGATGGCTTCTTCAGGCCATTATAAATACAAAAAAATGAGAACAGCTTTTAAATGCATTTGCAGAGCAAAATAATCCAATAAAAACATTACTCCCAGTTGCAAACTCCTTTACTTGGCTTCCCTGACAGTCTGCGTAATAAGGCGATGATGTCACTAGAAGCTTTCAAAATATCTTAAAAGGCTAGCAACTATCTACCACAATAGAAAGCATGCATATCTATATCAGATATAAATACATTTATAGATTGACATTTGGTAAATACATAAAAATAATAAATATAATGATAATGACAATAGTATCAATAAGAAATAGTTTATCTAAACAAACAAAACAAAAGTTTTCCCTGTTTACTCGTATTTTTACTTACTGGAGACACGTTTCCCCATGGAGTAATTTGTTTAGTATATTTCTGCTCATTTTTGGTTACCTACGGGAGCATGGCAGAGGGTCGCGATACATCTGAAATTAAGTTGGACTATATTTCACCTTTTTCTATTTCTATACTTGAAAATAAAATTGTGATGTCTGTGGAAAGTCAAAAAGTTTATCATTCTTCTTATATTAGGTTGCTTTGTTAATCAAAAAAGTTGTTTATTTAAAGTTTTAAGTACAATACAATACTTCTGTGAAAAAAAAGCCAATAATAATTCTGCATTTGGGTTTCTGTCAGCCAGCCTGTTCCTGTCACTCATATTCCTCAACGTACATCCACAATTTCCCATGTAATTACTGAAGCCTATCCACAAAATTTAGAGTCACCAGTTCAGTTCACCCAAAACATTACAGTATCACCAGTCCAGTATGCCCACAAAATTACAAAGTCACCAGTCCATTCCATTCACAAAATTACAAAGCCAGCAGTCCAGTACACTCACTCCAATTACAGAACCACCAGTCTGGTACACCCATTCTGATAACAGAGCCACCAGTCTAGTATACCCATTCTGATTACAGAGCCACCAGTCTGGTACACCCATTCTGATTACAGAGCCACCAGTCCGGCAAACCCATTCTGATTACAGAGCTACCAGTCTAGTATACCCATTCTGATTACAGAGCCACCAGTCTGGTACACCCATTCTGATTACAGAGCCACCAGTCCGGCAAACCCATTCTGGTTACAGAGCCACCAGTCCAGCGCACCCATTCTAAATACAGAGCCACCAGTCCAGTACACCCATTCTGATTACAGAGTCACCAGTCTGGTACACCCATTCTGATTACAGAGCCACCAGTCTGGTACACCCATACTGATTACAGAGCCACCAGTCTGGTACACCCATTCTGATTACAGAGCCACAAGTCCAGTAAACCCATTCTGATTACACAGCCACCAGTCCAGTACACCTACTCTTTCCAAGAATGTTGAATACCACGAATAACTCTTATGTGCAGATACATAAACAACAGACAGAGTTTTCCTTTTTTCTTTCTGCAAATTTCAGTCACATTGGGGGGGGGGTCACTGTGACATCTGCTGGCACAAATCCAAATTGCACAGAACCTAGGCGATAATCTATGAGGATTTCCATACCTGCCCAGGTCTTCCCCAAGGGAACAGCTCCAGGGATGGAGAAAGTACAGTTGTGTACACTTACCATAAATGTAGATGTTCGAGTGTATTCACTGTTGCAGTCATCACTTTTGGGTTATCTGCTTGCAGTAGCCCTCAGTCGGCCTGATTAACAAAGTCTTGGGTCCTGAGTTGGTTGCTGTGCCTTCTTCCATGACGTCAGGTCATCAGGGGTATAAAACATGTAGCTGATGCCATTACATCAGTGAGTGGATGATAGCGCTGGGTGTGCTGTTGTTTGTGTTACATGGGTGTGATGGAGAGTGGACGTTAGTGCTGTGTGTGCTGCGATTTGTGTTACATGGGTGTGATGGAGAGTGGACATTAGTGCTGGGTGTGCTGTGGTTTACGATACATAGGTCTGATGGAAAGTGGATGTTAGTGCTGGGTGTGCTGTTGTTTGCGTTACATGGGTCTGATGGAGAGTGGATGTTAGTGCTGGGTGTGCTGTTGTTTGCGTTACATGGGTATGATGGAGAGTGGATGTTAGTGCTGGGTGTGCTGTTGTTTGTTATATGGGTATGATGGAGTGTGGATGTTAGTGCTGGGTGTGCTGTGGTTTGCGTTACATGGTTATGATGGAGAGTGGATGTTATTGCTGGGTGTGCTGTGGTTTGCGTTACATGGGTGTGATGGAGAGTGGATGTTAGTGCTGGGTGTGCTGTGGTTTGTGTTACATGGGTTTGATGGAGAGTGGATGTCAGTGACATGGAGTCCATTACATGGGTGTGATGGAGAGTGGATGTCAGTGACATGGAGTGCGTTACATGGGTGTGCTGGAGAGTGGATGTCAGTGACATGGAGTGCGTTACATGGGTATGATGGAGAGTGGATGTCAGTGACATGGAGTGCGTTACATGGGTGTGATGGAGAGTGGATGTCAGTGTCATGGAGTGCGTTACATGGGTGTGATGGAGAGTGGATGTCAGTGACATGGAGTGCGTTATGTGGGTGTGATCTGGAGTGGATGTCAGTGACATGGAGTGTGGTACGTGGGTGTGATGGAGAGTGGATGTCAGTGACATGGAGTGCATTACATGGGTGTGATGGAGAGTGGATGTCAGTGACATGGAGTGCGTTACATGGGTATGATGGAGAGTGGATGTCAGTGATATGGAGTGCGTTACATGGGTGTGATGGAGAGTGGATGTCAGTGACATCGAGTGCGTTACATGGGTGTGATGGAGAGTGGATGTCAGTAACATCAAGTGCGTTACATGGGTATGATTGAGAGTGGATGTCAGTGACATGAAGTGCGTTACATGGGTGTGATGGAGAGTGGATGTCAGTGACATGGAGTGTGTTACATGGGTATGATGGAGAGTGAATGTCAGTGACATGGAGTGCGTTCCATGGGTGTGATTGAGAGTGGATATCAGTGACATGGAGTGCATTACATGGGTGGGATGGAGAGTGGATGTCAGTGACATGGAGTGCGTTACATGGGTGTGATGGAGAGTGGATGTCAGTGACATGGAGTGCGTTACATGGGTGTGATGGACAGTGGATGTCAGTGGCATGGAGTGTGTTACATGGGTGTGATGGAGAGTGGATGTCAGTGACATGGAGTGCATTACATGGGTGTGATGGGGAGTGGATGTCAGTGACATGGAGTGTGTTACATGGGTGTGATGGAGAGTGGATGTCAGTGACATGGAGTGCGTTACATGGGTGTGATGGAGATGGATGTCAGTGACATGGAGTTGTTGATAGGAGGAGGCTTGGCAATCTAGGATGAGTCGACAAAGTAGAGCCTGTTTTTTGAAAGCATGGTAGTTTGGGGAGGTGATTGTGTGACACAGGAAGTGGGTGGGATGTTGGTAGTATGTAATTAGTGTTGGTTGATATGTGTGTGATATTAGAGGGATTATGGAGTGAGATTAAGGATGATGGAGTTGGTTAGTGATGGTGAGGAAGTGTTGAGATTGGTTGACTAGTAAACATGGGGAGGGGTAGAGAGACTAATGGGTAGTGGATGTGGATGTACGAGTAGAGTGGGAGAGATACTCTAATTGGATTTAAGGGGTGTGGTCTGGTGAAGTTTATATTTGGGTAGCATGTCCTAAAGATTATGTCCCCTTCCTATCCTTGCCTCCTGTTTGGAGCTGATTTTCTTTAAGTCTTACATTTATGACTTTCAGCAGCTGGCCTTTTGCCAATATTCCTCCATATCTCCAGACAATCTTAATGTGAAAAATTGCCACTTCAGTTTTTTATCCCTTAAAATTTATTTAAAATGTGCCATTTAAGGGGATTATGCAGGCCTCTGGAATTACCAAAAGTGTAATTCAACATTACCAGTAAACATAATAATAATACAATTAAACAAAGATGTACAGTCTGGCAGTCATGTAGAACTGCTATAGAAAAGCAAGTCCATGAAATTCAGAAGAATATAGAAGGCCTTTGACTAGTCCAATAAAGTTAACAGGTAATGAGTTAGACTGATAAAACTGAGACATAACAAGTGCCACTACAGGCAGCTGCAGCTTTCAAAAAAGATTCAGATTATGACCAGGAGTTAAGACAATGGGAGAAAAAACACCAAAGGAAAAACTGAATCTTTTTGATCAAGTAGAATGATTATAATTAAATAAGGGTTATTATTAAAAATGGGTTGAGAGGGTGGCCTAAGGGTTAAGGTGTTTGCCTTACAAACACAACGTGCAAGGTTTGAGTCTCACCAGGGATAATTGACTAGACTTAAAATGGCTCGCAAGGACAGTTAGCATAGTACTAATCTATGAACCTATGAATCAGACTGAGGTGGTTTCCCTGATCCCTTCCTTTGTAGAGCCAAATATTTTTGTATTCCCCTCTCACTAAAGACATCTGCATATGCCAGGTTGTCTGAGATATTATTTATAGTGGCAGGTAAGGTCTGCAGGTCTCCAAGACTGTCCTAAAGCAAATTCAAAACTGAGGGCTTTAGCTTGCTGTCATGGTTCAGTGGTTTGAGCGTGCCGTGAAATGTTTCTAATGTAGTGAAGAAGTGGAGAGAAGTAGATAGTTTCAAATGCCCTCTTTAAATCCAAGAAAGTGGATCTGTTATGTAGTATAGCATATCTATGAGAGCATACAGAGATTTTATTGTGCTAAACTTGGGACAAAACTAGGTATGGTTTTGTAAGAGTAGATTGTACTTTAGAATATATTCCAATGTTTGGTCATAAACTGTCCTTTTTTAAAACATTAACCAGAGTGCGTATCTTTAGTATCAGTAACTAATGTAGTTTACTGAGAGGGATAAATGTGTTTGAAACAGTGTGGAATTCTTCTGGTTGCAAGGGATCAGTTAAAATATAAGTAATGAGTTAACTTAAAATGTCACTACCAAGTTGTATAAACAGGGTACAAAATGTGACAAGAATATTGTAGTTAAAGTCTATGTTATCTAGTAGGGCATTTATCTTCCTTTCGGAGAAGAGTTTGGAAGTAGAAAGCTGAAAGATTTTATTTATTTTTTTATATTTTACATTTGTTTGCCAGGTAGTGTCCAACTGGGCCAAGAACCCATTTTCATTGGAGACCCAAGGATAAAAGCTCCAGAAATACAGTACAAATGATTTACAGAGACATGATGTAAAACAAAGCATTGCTTATAGTTAGGGTGCACCATAAACATTACAGAATACATTGCATAAAGATTTACAGAGATATGATAAAAAACAAAACAGAGTGTTACTTACATAGTTAAAGATACACCCTAAGCAAATATAGAGTAATTAAATATTCAGGTATAAAACTTAAAATAAAAACAGAAGTGGTTCCACACGGCAGGAAATTATTGCAGAAGAAATTTATTGCGAAAAGTAAGCGCTTTTGCGAATAACATTCGCTTCTTCAGACTGTTTAAAAGACAAAATAGCACATACGCTTATAACTGCTCATTCAACCAATCATGCCGCAAATAAATCCTAAGTGCTTTGACTTACAAAATGCCAAATTAGTTAAAAGCATCACTCTGCAAACATTTTAAATACATAAAAAATATATGTATAAAAAGCATGAAAACACAATTCTATGTCTAAATAGCAGAGAATAAACAAATGGGCTTGTCAGTTGCTACATCACATGATGAGCTATACTAACTGCTCATAAATTCCAGTTAAATATAAAAGCAGTACAATGATAAAACTAATATACATACAACAAAATACATCTCTAAAACATGCCTCACGCAGGAATTACAAAGCAGAGTCTATTGTGGGATTATACCCAATACTATACAGAACTATTAATACACATAATAATCAATCACACACAACAAAACTAAGTAAAACTAAGTGCCAGTATATGACTGGAAAAATGGACAAAAGCCAGAAGTCAATGTTTACGCGTTTCTGAAGAAGTCCATGACAATTAAAAGTGGCCGAAACCCGTAAACATGGACTTCTGGCTTTTTTCCGTTTTTCCAGTCATATACTGGCAGTTATTTTTACATGATAATTAATGCTTAAGGGCTGTCACCTTCAAAAAGGGTTTAAGAGAAACCCTATTATTTAGACCTGGAGGTTTTTCTGCTTGAAGACGTATGATCCACTTTTGCTCATAGGATTCAGTTCTATTACTCAGGTCACCTTTTCTTAAAGTTTCGTGCATAATATCCAAAACAAGAAACTTAAACTTATGGTCACTACCTGTTTTGGCTACATGGAGAGCTAGGGCATTCATTTCTTTAGCATTCCTAATATCTCTAGTATGTTCTAGAACTCTGTCTTTTAACACCCTATTCATTTTGCCTAAATAAAATGAAAAACACACAATACAATAGCAGAAGTATACCACATTACTAGTCTGGTAATCCGCATAGAATTTACTATCTATTTCAAAACCAAGGTGGGGATGCGTAAAATGTCCACCATTGTGTATATGTGTACAAGCCGCGCATCTCCTACACATATACGTCCCCATTCTATCTGACAGAATATGTGGTGTTGTATGCTGTGTTTTATAACATAGTTGTCTCTTGAGGGACTTATTATTCCTGAAGGCAAAATGGGGTTCAGGAGCTATAATGCCTTCTAGCTCATTCATAGTTGAAAGAATATCCCAGTTATTCCTAATGACATTACAAACCATGTGTATATCATTGGCTTAAGTCAGGGCATCCTGATCTTATTGCTCCAGCCGTGGGTCACTGTAGGAGTACCGTTAACATTACTGTTAGCAGTAGCATTAGAGCTTAAAAATGGTCTACATCTCCCCTGCCTTTCACTCCAGGCCTGGGCTATCTGTATATCAATGGCCTCAGCCATGTAGCCTCTCTCAATGAACTCTTGTTTAAGGGTATGCAGCACCATCTTCAGTTGGGCATCTTCACTATAATGCCTCATCGTACGAAAAATCTGACCTGTAAGCACATTAGACTTAGCATGCCTCGGATGCATACTAGTATTATGCAGGATATTGTTATTCCTCACATCCTTCCTATACATGGTTGTGGAAACATTTTGAGCCATGTCTTTGGTTACCTTAACATCCAAACATTCCAGCCCCATTCAACTCATTCAAAAAACAGATGAAATCAAGTAATTGTTGTTCCGTACCTTGCCACAACAAAAAAATGTCATCCACAAAACTTTTGCACCACTTGATACAAGTGCAATAGGTATTGTTAGAGAGAACATATTTGGCTTCCCAGTTTGCCAGGGAGAGGTTGGCATAGCTATTGGCACAAGGTGTCCCCATAGCTATGCCTACCCCTTGGATGTAGTACTCATCACCAAAAATAAACAAATTATTCTCAAGTATAATCTTGAGTAGTGAACAGATCAAGGACACTTTATTATTTGGAACGTTATTGCTGAGAAGTATCTCCCTTACGTTCTCGATGCCCCAGTCATTGGGGATGACTGTAAACAGGGACTCTACATCTAGGGTCACAAAGAGGCAAGGATCCTGAATAACCTCAATGTAATTATTCAACTCACTAAGAAAACACTTAGTATCTTTAAGGATGGTGCTACACTTATCCAATATATCATGCAAGTTCTTTTCTACAAAAATGTAAAGAGGTTCAGTGACCCAACCTCTACTTGAAACAATAGGACGCATTGGTGGTGTTGCAAAGTTCTTATGTATCTTAGGGAGCCCATACAGCATAGGGATCACAGGAAAATCAAGTTTGGAATACTCAAACAACTGTTCAGAAATCATCCCAGTAATCAACAAATCAAACACCAAAAACTGGAACCTTTCAATGCAGCTTTTCAAAACTTGACCAGACACATTATTATATGTAATAGAGTTACTTAAATGATCTATCATAGATTGTACATAGTTTTCTTTGCCCATCACAACTATGCCGCCCCCTTTATCTGCAGGGCGGATCTCTATGCTATTTATATGTTTAAGCTCAAGCAAGGCTTGAGTTTCTGCAGAGGACAAATTAGAATAACCATTAATACATATTTCAGAGAATTTCTCTCTCAATTGTTTGTCACAAATGTTAACAAACAGATCAATAGTCACATTACTTGGTGGTATATATATGCTAGATTTCTTAAAACTACATTCAATAGCACTTGAATCCTTAAACATTGTTTTTAGTGTAAGGGTTCTGCCAAATAGTCATAAATCTTTCAGCACATCAGTTAAATCGGCTCGTTGAGCCGGTACAAAAGACAGGCCTCTGTTCAAAACACAAAGTTGCATCTGCATCAGTGTAGCAGAAGAAATATTGAAAACTAAGCCAGTTTGTACCTTTTCTCTGCTCTTGAAACTTCCTTGTGGCTGTCCAAACGTCATGCCTTCATACTCTGTGTTTGATTCCTGGATCTGCCTCGTATAGGAAGAGGGTCCTTCAGTAAAAAAGGCCCATGTGAAGGCATCAGTACTGCAGAACCCTGCTTACTAGTGCTTGGTTTAGCATATAAGGTCATATTATGCTTAGGTCTTACAATACTCACATCTGTGGTACAGCTACTGCTCGTGGTAGCAGAGTTAGTGCAGATGCCCCCTCCAGGCTACTCATAGGTTCATAGGTAGGTACTAGGCTATCGGCCCTAGGGCCCATACAAGCCTAGCCAAAAAATGTACCCTGGCTTTCGCCACCCAAGAAAATTATTTTCCTGTGCCCCTGTCGAGCAGAGCCACAGAAGTGATCCCCGGGGTGAATTTCCCATTTCCCATCCAATCAGCAAGATTTTTCCTGAAGAGTGCTAATGAGGAGCTCTGTTTGACATAGATAGGTAGTCTGTTCCAGAGTATGGGAAGTCTCTGGGACAGGAATCTATCCCTCCAGCATGTTCTGTTTATTGTGGTGACAAGGTTTAGGTCCCTAGAGCGTGTAGCTCAGAGGGATTGGGATTTCTTTAATTGGAGCATGTCCAACAGTTCTGGGTTTGACATAGTTTTGTATGTTAGGCAGAGATCGCCCCTGAGTAGGCGATATGCGATGGAGTAAAGCTGTAGTTTTTTGAGACGGTCTGCATAGGGCATCTGTTTGAGGCCAGTAATCCTCTTTGTGAGGTATTTCTGTGGTCTTTCCAGTTGTTGTAGATGTCTTGTGAGGTACATACCAAAAGGGGCGTTGTACTCTGTAATGGGTCTAATGAGTGATGAGTAGAGGGGAACAATGACCTCTTTTTTTCTGGATGAGAATCCTTTTGTGATGAGATGAGCCATGTAGAAGGATTTCCTGACCACTGTGGTGATGTGATTATCAAAGGAGAGACTACTGTCCACCTGTGTCCCAAGGTCTCTTATCACATTTTCAGCATTAATTAGACTAACAGCTATGTGGTAGTTCATGGGTACAGAGATTTTACCAAAGGGGATGACAATACACTTTTTGGCATTGAGCTTCAGGCCATGGCCCTGACACCAGGTATCTGTCTCAGTGAGGCCCTTTTGTAGTTTGTCCACATCATTAGGAGTTTCGATTATGGCTCCAAGTTTGCAGTCATCTGCAAACTTTGTTAGCCAAAGACCTTCTCTATTGGCCTGCACTTCAGAGAAGTAGATAACAAACAGGAGAGGACCCAGGACTGAACCCTGTGGTACTCCACTTGTCACTGGTCTGATGTCGGATTTGGAATCCGCTACTTTCGCAGTGTAGGTTCTGTCTGTGAGCCAGTTGGCAACCCATCTTGTGACATAGGAATTTATACCTAGTTTAGTGAGCTTATCTATAATTCCGGAGTGGGGGATGGTGTCGAAAGCCTTGGTGAGCTCTAGATAAGCTGTATGAACCATTATACCCTCATCTATGGCTTTGGTGACTGCTTCAAAGAAGTCAATCAGGTTTAGGAGACATGATCTGCCTTTTACAAATCCAAACTGGGTAGGGTCCAGAGTTTGGAGATTACCAATGTCTTTGTTTATGAGTTCCACGATGATACGTTCCATGGCCTTGCAGACCAGGCTCATCAGGCTAATGAGGCAGTAGTTCCCGTGGTCCGTCGTGGCTCCCCTTTGTGGAGTAGAATAACCGTCATGGTGCGCCATTCAGTGGGTACAAAGCCTGAGGTGAGGCTATGACTTGAACATGGTATTTAGGTAGGGTGCCAGTTCATTCTGTAGTTTGTGTAGAACACAGCCTGGGATATTGTCAGGTCCCATGGATGCTGTGTTCTTCGCTTTGGAGATTGTGTTTTTTACCTGTGCAGCCATGATTATAGGAACTTTGCATTCTTCCGGTATAGAGATGGGCCCTCTAGGGGGTGAGAGGGGTGTAAAGTTAGCACTGACCCTATCTGCCAGGATGCTGGAAATATCAGTTGGTTCTGTATATTTAGTGTCATTGTGCTGCAACTTAGAGCAGATCTGAGTGTTCCCATTTAGATTCTTGACATAGCTATAGAATGCTTTGTGGTTGTCTTTAGAGTCAGTGACAATTTTGTTTTCGTAACTAGCTTTGGAGGATTTTATGAGGGATCTCAGCTTCTTACTGAGGTTGACCAGGGAGTTCCTCCAATCATGGGATTTTACTCTTTTTTGCAACAGTTTCTTTCTTCTGTTGTAGAGTTTGTTTATGGCAGAGGACCACTAGATTGGCTTCATTTTTTTGGAGGATAACATCTTGGTTCTATTAGGGATAGCATGATCCATGCACTCGTGTAAGTCCTTATAAAGTGCATTTGTGTAGGATTCGGCAGTCATACCTCTATTGTCCGTCTACATAGGTGTCATGAAGTTTGCCACTTCTGTCTTAAGAAGTGTGAAGTTGGCTTTGGAGAAGTTTTTTACGATGGTTTCCCTAATTGGGGCTGGGCATGGGATGTGGATGTCTAGGCTGATTAGCTTGTGGTCCCAGTTAATGGTGGGGTAGTTGAAATCACCCATTATTAGGGTGTTGGGTTGTACCCTAATACTTTCCAGTGTATCAAGAAATAAGGAGTGTGAATCCTGGGGCATGGTGGGGGGTCTGTAGCAAGCTACACTTTGGATTGCGGTCTTGCCTAGAGTTAGTTGCACTTGGATAATCCGTTGATACTCTCATGTTGATCAGAGGGGGAGTGTTCACCTAACAGTACTGCCTACTACAGTAGTGCAGGCTGTTGGTTCCATCTGTGTAATCGTACCGGCTGGGCATCTCTGTTGATCGAAACTATGCCCTCTTTCATTAGTGTGTGTCATGTTTGAATTTCTACTATCTCAGTTCCAAGCAAAGACATTGCCCTCAGAGAAATCTTTCATGTCTCTTTGAATCTCCCTCCTTTTAGTAGCAGCCAGTCTATTGTCATATGCCATAATGTTGTCAACTAGCATATCCAACCTATCACCCACAACCTCATCGGGATACGTATAGGTGCAATAGACTCTGCTTTGTAATTCCTGCATGAGGCATGTTTTAGAGGTGTATTTTGTTGTATGTATATTAGTTTTATCATCGTACTGCTTTTATATTTAACTGGAATTTATGAGCAGTTAGTATAGCTCATCATGTTATGTAACGACTGACAAGCCCATTTGTTTATTCGCTGCTATTTAGACATAGAATTGTGTTTTCATGCTTTTTATACATATATTTTTTATGTATTTAAAATGCTTGCAGAGTGATGCTTTTTAATTAATTTGGCATTTTGTAAGTCAAAGCAATTAGGCTTTATTTGCAGCATGATTGGTTGAATGAGCATTTATAAGAGTGTGTGCTATTTTGTCTTTTAAACAGTCTGAAGAAACG
The DNA here is from genome assembly GCF_019279795.1 of Protopterus annectens. Taxonomy (NCBI): domain Eukaryota; kingdom Metazoa; phylum Chordata; order Ceratodontiformes; family Protopteridae; genus Protopterus; species Protopterus annectens. The sequence continues at coordinate 1,524,096,094 of NC_056726.1, forward strand.
AATGTTATTCGCGAAAGCGCTTACTTTTCGCAATAAATTTCTTCTGCAATACTTTCCTGCCATGTGGAACCACTTCTGTTTTTATTTTTACTGTTGTTGAGCTACTTTAGTTGGTTCCCTTGTCTACTCAGAGGCTTGCCTGTTTTTATATAATACTTAAAATATTTATTTTTAATTTTTATTTTTTTTATTTTGCATTTTTTTGTTAATGGGTTGAGGAGAAGATAAGGGGCAGTAATCCCATAGGATGGAGTTAATGCTCATCATATGGCTCTGCGCAGTAGCCTATTGATAAAAAGAGACAAGGTGAGTGTAGAGAGAAGTGGGGTCAGCCTGGAGATGTGCAGGTACATAGCCATTGTTTAGAGAGATATTATTTTAGTAGATGATTGAACTTGTGGGTATCAGGATTAATCATAATATGCCATGGTAGAGAATTCCAGGGGTTTGGCTATTTTGAAGGAATATAAGGAGTCTCTGTGAAAGTTGAGAGATTTAGTTTATTAACCATTAATCTGTCTAATCTGTCTATCCTAACAGAGTGTAGCCTTCCTGAGATCACAGATGCACAGGTGAGAGCTGCCCTCTCCAAAGCAAAAAACACAGCATCAATTGGACCAGATGGTGTCCTGGGCTGCGTCTCCTGGGCTGCGTCTTACACGAGCTCCAAGAAGAACTAAACCCTCATATAAAGTCACTGTTCAATCTCAGCCTTACTACAGGATATGTTCCCAAGGAATGGCGTACAGCAACAGTGGTCCCACTCCACAAAGGTGGTGCCACAACAGACCCCAGAAACTATTGCCCTATAAGCCTGACTAGCCTGGTCTGCAAAGCTATGGAGCGTATCATCATGGAAATCATAAAAAAAAACATTGGGAACCTCCAGACACTGGATCCTACCCAATTTGGCTTCGTTAAGGGCAGATCTTGCCTCTTGAACCTGGTTGACTTCTTTGAAACAGTTACCAAAGCCATATATGAAGGGAAGGTAGTCCACACAGCCTACCTGGACCTCGCAAAAGCCTTCGACACAATACCCCACTCGGGCATCATAAATAAGCTCACCAGCTTAAATATCAACCCCTATGTCACAAGATGGGTTGCATACTGGCTCAGGGATAGAACCCACATGGTCAGAATAGCAGGTGTCATGTCAGACTCTAAACCAGTTACAAGTGGTGTCCCACAAGGCTCAGTCCTGGGACCTCTCTTGTTCGGTATATATTTCTCCAAGGTACAGGCTAACATGGGTGGACTATGGCTGACCAAGTTCGCAGATGACTGCAAACTGGGTGCTGTAATTGACTCTCCAACTGACACAAGCATCCTCCAAAAGGGTTTCACAGAGACGGATAACTGGTGCCAGAGCCATGGCTAAAGCTAAATGCCAAAAAGTGCATAGTCATCCCCTTTGGGAAAAACAAAGTGCCCACAAATTACCACATAGGTGGTAATCCATTAAGTACTGAAGAAGTAATTAGGGACTTGGGGACCCAAGTAGATAGCAATCTCTCCTTTGACAATCACGTTGCCAAAGTGGTTAGAAAGACCTTCTATATAGCCCACCTTATCATGAAAGGGTTCACATCTAGATCAAGAGAGGTCATTGTGCCCCTCTACTCATCACTTATCAGGCCCATAATTGAGTACAACGCCCTGGTTGGGATGCACTATACCCGACACCTTCAGCAACTAGAAAGACCCCAAAAGTATCTCACCAAGAGGATCAAGGGGCTCAAACAGATGCCCTATGCAGTTCGGCTAAAGAAACTCCAGCTCTACTCAGTTGCATACCACCTACTCAGAAGCGATCTGTGTCTGACATATAAAGCCATGTCAAACCCAGAATTAATGGACATGCTTCACCTCAGGAAATCCAAATCCCTTAGAGCTACATGCTCCAGGGACTTGAACCTCAGCACAGAAATAAATAGGACATGCTGGAGGGACAGATTCATATCCCAGAGGCTCCCCTCACTGTGGAACAAAATCCCAATCCATGTTAGGCAGAGCCCCTCACTGAACCCTCTTCAAGAGAAATCTTGACGAGTGGATGGGAGATCATAAGTTTACCCCTGGGATCCCTTCTGTGTCCCTGCTTGACAGAGGTACAGTAAACTAAAAGGACTACCTTCTGTGACCTACTATACAGAGGCACAGTCAACTAATCTAAAAGGGTGGCGAAAGCCAAACACACTCTGGCTAAGCTTATAAATGCCCTAGGGCAGATAGCCTAGTATCAACCTATGACCCTATGAACCTAAGATGATCTAAGGGAACTAAGGTTAGTGTATGGTTGGACAATGTCAGAGAGAGCAGGCAATAGTCATGTTTGTAGATGACACTATGAGTGATTATTACCTGCTTGAGAGATAATAAATTGGGAAGTTTGATCCAAGTAAGATGGTGGAGAGTGGTGCAGTGATGTGATTTATGAATTGTTTGCTGTGAATTTTGCTATTTTATTATAAGAAGATTTGAGGAGGTGGAATCTGGCTGTTGAAATTCTGGCATAGTTAGTTAAGTAGGGTTTTGCCCTATACAGTGCACCAAGTTTTACATGGAGTTTTTTGATTGTTAGTGCTATATGTTTGTCGAATTTTAGACCGTTGTCTATTGTGACACATGGAAGTTTAGTTTGCTTGACTGGTTTGATTTTTGTTCCATTGGAGGAATAAATGGCAAGAATGGATGGGGTGTTTTTTTGCACTAGCAGAAATGAAGACCATAAGCTTAGTTTTGCTGGAGTTTAAAATTAGTTGATGATCGGATAGGTAGTTTTTTATACCTTGAAGGACATTTTGTGTTTTCTCCTGTAGTTCCTTAATGGAGGGGGTAGAGCAGGTGAGAGAGGCATCATCAGCATTTTGAATGATAGAAGTAAGTTTACTAGAGATACTGAAGTTATTGGTAAATATGATAGAAAGAAAAGGGCCGAGGATGGAGCCTTGGGGACACCAACAGTGACGGGTAGAAGGGGGGAGAGTTTATTATCCCATTTGGTGGCTTGTTGACAATTTGAGATAGCTATGAAACCAGGTTAGGGATATTTAGCTGAGATTGCAAGAGGTGAGCTTATTGAGGGGTATTTGATGTGACACAGTGCCGAAAGCTTTGGACATTTCAAGGATGGTTGCAGAGATGAGTTGACCACTATTTTTGAGGAGATTAACAGCGCTTGTGAAGCTTATGAGAGCAGTATTGGTACTATGTCTAGGTCAGAAACCATGTTCAGTATTGGATAAAAAGCTGTTCTTAAGAAGATGGTGAAGGATTTGTTGAATGCAGTTTTCTAACATTCTGGATAATGGAGAGAGAATGGCGACTTTTCTGTAATTAGAAGTTTCTGTGAAAGGGCCACCTTTGTGGAAGGGTATAATATGGGATATTTTCCAGAGGAGAGGAACATACTGTTCAGAGATAGAGTGATTGATTAGAATAGATATGGGGCAGGAAATGCTTGCAGTGGCAAGTTTCATAAATTTGTTGAGCAGTTGGTCAGTTGCAAGAGAGTAGGGCTTTAATTTATTCAGGAGTTTTCTTATGTAACTAGTTTGGATTGGTTTAACAGTGAAAGAGTTAGGGTTATGTTCAGAGGGGTTGGGTATAGATATGGGAGCATTTTGCTGTTATTTAGCAAGGAAGTTATTGAGCTAATGAAATGAGTATTGAATTGAGTAGCTATACACACAGTCATGTTGCTGGTTGATAGAGCAGGGTTTTATAGGTTTTCATGGGTTTAGGAGGTGGTTAATGGCTTGCCAGAATTTCTGAATGTTGTTTTGGTGTTTTTGCTGACGTTTGGAAGTATGTTTTCTTGTCTTTTTTGTAATTTGTTTTTTGGCTTGATTTCTTAACTGTTTGTAGGAGGTTACGTTGTTGTTGTTTCTATTGTTGTGGTAGAGTCTCCACGCTTTGTCCCTTTGCTTGAGAAGCAGTCTAGTCTCTTTAGATAACCATGAAAGATGAAGTAAAGTGGTTGAGGATGATTGAGTTGTGCAAAGGGGAGGTTATCAAACATGACATCGTCAGGTAATGGGACATGGCTATGGACTGTTTTATTGTGTTAAGTTCTTGTATGGCAAGCCTGTTAGAAGAGGACTGTTTTAGAAATAATTTATTCATGTTTAAGGTCATGATAGATTGCCAAACTGTATTTTTAGATTGTAGATTTCTGAACTAGTTAGCCTTTTCTGTTTTAGTTTTGATTCTGACCATGCATTTCAGTACTTGAAAAAGTACTGTTTTTCATAGATTCATAGGTTCATAGGTAAGTACAAGGCTAGCTGCCCTTGTGGACCATTTTAAGCCTAGCCACTTAAATTTTTTGTGCGAAGAATAACCTATCCCATTTGGTTATAGATGGGCCTTACCCATCCCATGGTCGATAATACCCCTAGTGAGAAACCTGTGATCATACCATACCATAGATAATCTGAGAGGACCCATGCATGGGGTAAAGTATTTAAGAGCTGCCTCTGTATAAACAATTTTCAAAATTGTTGTTGCCATTTTCCCAATCAGATTATGCATTTTTAATACTTTCTTTAATGCTTGTGTTAACTAAGGTGTCTGGTGCCCTTTACATATCTTCTTCTGAGAGTAATTGAATGGGGTGAATAGAGTGTAAAATGCACACAGTGGAAGTAGGGTCAGAACAGATGAATACTGATGTCCAGTTTAAGGGTTTGGGTTTGGCCATTTTGTGTAAATCATTACAACTGGAGACGGGTAAGGGAAGTATAGCATGTCCAAGATGCTTTCTAGCTTTCAGTGACCACTCTTTTAGAAAGAGTTTTTGAAGTATTGTTTGCAATTCATAGGTAAGTACTTATTAGCTTCCCTTGTAGGTCATTTTAAGATAAATTAATTTCTATTAAAGATGACAATCAAACCTTTTACTTTGTGTGCGAGGTAAACACCCTACCATTATTTCAACTGCCAAATTATTTTTCTTAGCAGGTGATTTTACCTCTTCATCTTTTTAGGTAACAAATGTATACAAGACTAGGTCAGGTACCACTGTGAACCATTTCCTATAGACTATTTAGAGAAGACTCTTATGATGTGTCTCTTTGTTTTACCTTTACTATCTAGGTTGAGGTCACCCAGAATTATCAATTTGTTATACCAAACAAAGCTAATAATGTTATTTATAATGTTTTCTTTACTAAAACGAATGATGTGGGTGATGTTTATCCCGTTCACGTTATCTTTCACTGGATGTTCAGAAGCCGCCTTCAAATCTCATATGAATGGTTTCTCTTCTATTTTATAGGGCCCTCCAGGCTTTCCGGGTCCATCTGGGTCTCCTGGATTACCGGTAAGTTTAAAATGCATGTTTTTTACTAAAATATATTTTCATTTTTTTAACTTGTCAGTAACTTCAGGCAAATGAAACTTGCCAAACAGAGGCAGTATTTCTTCATTCACAAAGCCTTGCTAAGGGATCACTGAGAGACTCACAGCGCAGAGCTCTCACAAGCAGTTAAAGTGAAGTACAGATTTCTTCACGTGAAAGAGGCACAGAACTGGAGTTTTATGGAGATGTAAACTGGCTCAGGGATGTATATTCATTTATTGACTTTATACTTAACTTGAAGCCAGTATTGAACAGCTGTGTGCAGTGAACTGTGTGAGCTTGATTCGAATGTGCATTGCCTCAGACATTGAAGATGTTTAATGAGCCTAAGAACATAAGACAGACATGTAAATAAGGATGACATCACACAGGTACAATGCAAAGATGTGTAATGTTGCCTTGACATTACCTTGACAAACATGCACTTACAAGAATGCATAGAAAAAAAGGAATCCTCCTGAACTGAGCTCACTTACCATCAGACCGTTCATTCCTTGAGCTGTGCATAGTACAAGAATAGAATAAAGATGGGTTTGGGCTTATTAAACCATGCAATGAATGGAGCTGAGGTATTATGCTCTGAGTACATTATTAAGATATTGAAATATGAGTTATGCTTAATTTTATTGCTCATTAAACATGCAGTTTGCGATATTAAATATGGGATATTAGGAACCAATAAAAAAGTGGATTGTGTATAGTGTTTGTTTCATTAACTCATATGTAAGTTTGGGAGAGCATTTATCATAGATAATGGCTTGGGTAAGGCCTGCAAAACAGGAACATTAAAACAAGGTGTACATATGCTTAGGTGCATGAAACATTGGGTTATACATGTCGCATTTTTAATGTCCCCTAGCAATATGCATACCCTGTGTTTAATGTACCTAAGTAGATGTACATCCTGTGATGTGTTCCCTAACCCCATGCAGACCCCATTTTAATAATGAGCATAATTCTACATATACCCAATATTCAATACACCTATGCTATGTATACGCACACACACACACACACACACACACATATATATATATATATATATATATATATGTATGGGTCCACTTTTAAATCCTGAAATACTGAAATCTCGAGGTTTACAACTGCGAACCCAAAACACAGAGATTTTGGTATCTCAACATTTAAAAGTGAAAAAAAAAATAAAAATGAACTAAAACAAAGTGTTTGCAGGGGGGCAAGCCCCCCCACACCCCCCACCCCCCTACTTATATCAACTCTGAGATTGCGCTACAGTGAAGAGTGCAACAGGAGCATTACCGTTCTCTTCACTGTAGCGTGATCTCGGAGTTGGTATATTTAAGTAGGAGGGGTGTGGGAGGTGTAAGGGGGCTTGCCCCCCTGCAAACACTTTATTTTACCGGTCTGTCTTTTTTTTCCACTTTTAAATGTCAAGATACTGAAATCTTGATGTTTTGAGTTTGTTATTTTAAAACTCCAGATTTCGGTACTTCAGGATTTAAAAGTGGACCCAATATATATATATGTAGTGTGTGTGTGTGTGTGTGTATGTGTGCGTATACATAGCATAGGTGTATTGAATATTGAGTATATGTAATAGAATTATGCTCATTATTAAAATGGGGTCTGCATGGGGTTAGGGAACACATCACAGGATGTACATCTACTTAGGCACATTAAACACAGGGTATGCATATTGCTAGGGGACATTATAAATGCGACATGTACAGGGTTCTGATAAGTAAACATGAATTATTAGGGCTGAGGACATTAAACACAGACTATGCATAAGCTGTAAGAGGATATATTAATCACAGATTTATGCTAATTATATATGAGGGATGTAAATGGTTAATGGATGGTAAATATGGGTTTCTAAAGGGTTAGGGGATGATGAACAGGGTATTCATAGGCTTAGACTCATGAAATTTGGGTTGTGTACATTAGATATTGTATACCTAAGGTTAGACACTGGATAGAAATATGTTTATTGAACATTATACATTTGTAGGTACTTAAACATGGAATGCATGTAGGAATGAAGTGTATTTAATAATGGCATACATAGTGATAGGGAATATTAAATATGCAATCCACATTGGACTAGTGAAATTAACTCATTAATGCCCAAAACACTGATTCATAGGTTCAAAGGTGTGTACTAGGCTAATGGCCCTGGAGCCTTTACAAGCCTAGCCCAAAATAAATTGTCCAGGCACCCTGCCACTTGATGTTAGTTCACAGTGCCCCTATCCAGTAGGTCAACTGAAATGATCCCTGGGGTGAACTTTCTATTACCCATCCACTCGTCAAGATTTCTGTTAAAGTGGGCCAGCGAGGTGCTCTACTTGACATGAATGGGAAGCTTATCATACTAATTTGTGGTTCATGCCTGCAGTGCTAGATGTGTGGGCTGCCTTGTCCCATAAAAGTTAACAAACTCTTGAAAGGCAGTTCACACACACATCACTTTTGTTCCATGACTGTAACTGGATAAGAACTGCTTTTCTCAGTTAACTAATTTTTCTTGTTACTGGGATATTCAGGCGATTGTTGTCCATCGTGTCAGCAGTCAGGATTGTAACACATCAGCAGCAGGTGTCAATCAGCTAAACAACATATATTAGTAGGCTCAGGGGACACTAAACATAAAATATTTAATATAATTAGGGGACACTCAACATGAAATGCTCATTGGTTTAATGGCATTAAACATGTGGTCTATACAAGGTTAAGCTTTTCAAGCAGAAGATATGCATGAGATATGGGGATATTAAATATAAATTAGACTTATAAAGCACGGCATGCATACGATTAGAGAGCATTAAACATCAGGTTCTCATAAGGTGAGGCTCATTAAACATAAGGATTACATGCATTTTGCCTCAATAAATTTGAAGTTGTGTAGGCTTAAGCAATATTAAACATGAGACACGCATTGTGGTTAGACACATTAAACATTGAATTTACACTGAGTTAGAAGATCTCAAACAGTATAAGTACACTAAGAAATGTGATATGTGATTGTGTGTGTGTGATTGTGTGTGTGTGTGTGTGTGTGTGTGTGTGTGTGTGTGTGTGTGTGTGTGTGTGTGTGTGTGTGTGTGTGTGTGTGTGTGTGTGTGTGTGTGTGTGTGTGTGTGTGTGTGCGTGTGTGTGTGTGTGTGTGTGTGTGTGTGTGTGTGTGTGTGTGTGTGTGTGTGTGTGTGTGTGTGTGTGTGTGTGTGTGTGTATACAAGTATGTATGCATGTATATATATATATATATATATATATATATATATATATATATATATATATATGGCATGTGTGTATACAGACCAGCTAGTAATCCAAATTATGCCCATAACAACTGGAACTGCAGGAGTTTAATATGATGGCTGACTCACAGTCTATTTCACCACCTGTTGTGGCCGTAGTATTATTGTAAGGTATGCACAAGTTATCCACCATGTGGTGGAACTCTGGTCCCATAGTAAGAGGGTTATGCATTCTGGACAAAACTATAAGGTGCTTAATGAATTTGCAATCAGCTATCAAGAGTAAAATGACATAAACTGTCACTGCCAGATCAGAAGACTTGAGATACCTCATATCACAGTATAACCCAAATTACAACATGGCTGACACCTATCTGCCAAGCATGTCATACAGACCCACAGGCCCCAGTGTTATAACAGTGTTTCAGATATGGGATGAAATTGATGTTAATCCAGTCATTATTATAAAGCCTATCCTGCAGTAACTGCTTAGGATGTCACCTTCCTCATTCTAACTTACAACCTGTTTTCCACCCATCCATCCATGCAGGTATCTCTCTAGCCTAGAAGTCATAGTTACAGTACAAGACATGCTCCCAGGGAATTAGATTACTATATCTGTTGGACATTCAAGGACCAGTTACAAGTATGCGGTTCAACATAAGGTACCAGGCAGGTTATAATTTATTCCTTTAAGTACCTACCCTTAGGCAGTAGATCAAAGAACAATATCTATGTTTAAACATTTAAAGAGTGCAGGGCTTAGCCTATTTGACCAGCTCACACTACATTATGTTCCCTTAATACTGAGAACCAGTGTAAGGCATTCCCATGGACACCACATTGACACAAAAGAAACAAACGTAAAGGGCAGAGAGCAGAGCAGAGTATATGCAGGGTGTGATAGTAGGAAACACAAGGGAATACTAACCATATGTACACCCTTAGGAATTTCATCAGAGTATGAAGCAAAGCAAAATAAACTGCACACGCTTATGAGCCAGACATCACATTATAAGTGTCACTTAACTGAGCAGTGGTCTGAGGAAACTGGGGTAGTGTTTAAAGTGGCCTCTTCAACCGCCTACCTAGTAACTACCTGCATAGCTCCACAGCTGAAATGTGAGTTGTTTACTGCATATGCCTTCATTATGTGAAGCATCCAGGCTCTCCTGTGCCATGGTTCACTATGGCTCTGTAAGGAAATGCTTTAGTAGGCAGTTACAGACTTAATACACTTCCTGTACCACTGTTCATTGTATCGCTGTAGAGAAATACTTTGACAGATTGACAGATAGCGCTGATCCTTTTTTCTTGCTGATTATGTGTAAGAGGAAGAAGCAGATTATCAGTAGCACATACTGAGGTTTTTGTTTTTCTGATAGGGACTTCAAGGTGAACGTGGATCGCCTGGTGCAACAGGAGAGAAAGGAGAACCGGTAAGCATGAATACTTACCTTAACTCACTATGTTATAATCATTTTATTGCATTTCTTATGGTCTTGCTTGCTGTTACATACATTTTTTTTATAATATGGTTAGCATTTTAAAGTTCCAAACTACAGCTCTGCTTCATGAAGATAGTGATCCACAAATCAAAAGGTGACTGTTGCCATTTAGGCCTTTCAGAAATAATTACTCTAATGCCTTCTTTTCTGTGTATTAATCACTCATAATGTAAACTGTACACACACACACACACACACACACACACATATATATATATATATATATATATATATATATATATTTAGCCTGGAAATTTGTACTAGGATTATAAGGGACTACTGTTACATTTTATAATATTTAAGATTAAAGTTATTATGTCCACAGCTTCAGTCTGGTCCTGGGACTCTTCCTTTTTGGCATTTACTTAACAAGTCAAAGCCAATGTCGGTGCAGTGGATAAATTGTCATCTTAGACAACATTTCTCCCATGTTACAAAGACATTTATTTATTTAACAGTTTGTTTACTGGGAAAGTCCGACTTGGAATGAAGCCAGTTTTCGGCAGAGGCCTGGGGAGAAACACTCCAGATGCATATCTTTGAAACGTGGGATGAAACTGGAGCACCCGGAGGAAACCCACAAATACACAGGGGGAACATGCAGACTCTGCACACAAGGCACCCCAGCTGAGAATTGAACAAGAGAACCTCTTGCTGTGAGATGACAACACTACAGCTGCACCACTAAGTCATTCAGCACCTGGTGTCTGGATCATTTCTCCTTAGGCCTCCTTTCCAAGTCGGACTTTCCCATTAAACAAATGTTAAATAAATAAAATGTTAATGGCCTCTGACTAGCTAAATTTGCAGATGATTTGCAAATTAGGAGCAGTCACAGAATCCCCTACCAACACAAATGTTCTCCAGAAAGGATCGACACAGACAAATAACTGGTGTCAGAGCCACAGACTAAAACTAAATGCTAAGAAATGCTTAATAGTATCCTTTGGGAAGTCATCCATCCATGGTAACTATCATATTGACAACACACCCCTAATACGTGACCCAGTATTCAGGGACTTGGAGACACACGCACATAGACAGTAATCTAGTTTTTGACCCTCACATGTCTACAGTAACAAGGAAATCCTTCTATGTTGTGCAACTTATAAACAAAGGTATGGCATCAGGGTCCAAGGAGGTCATTGTTTCTCTGTATACGGCATTCATCAGACCTATCATTGAGTAAAATGCCCCCTTTGCTATGTTTATAACCAGGCACATCGAACAATTGGAACGTCCACAGAGGTTCCTCACTAAAAGAATACAGGGTATAAGTAACATGTCCTATGCAGACTGCCTCAAGGCCCTATCCCTGTATTCTGTCTCCTTCAGGCTGTTGAGAAGGAAACCCCACAAGGGGTGCCAACGTCCTGGATCTGGTGCTTACCAATATGAGGGACCACTGTAGCACCCCACTGTGAGATCTTCCCTGGAGATATCTGATCACAACTCAGTCTCATTCAAAGTAACTATCACCCCCCCCCCCAGCAGCAACTAAACTAAAACACTTCAGTAAAGCAGATTATAATGTCTTATGGGATGGTATAAATAGCTTCACTACACCTCCCCCCTCAGAAAGAAGCAACTATGCCAAGTTCTACACCAATGCTTTATACAAACATCTGTATAACTGCATTGACTCGGACATAACTGATAGGACCAAAACAAGCTCCTCAAGGAAGAGCAAACCTGCCTGGTGGATAACTGCCATTATCAAGCTTTACAATAAGAGGAACAAATTGATGTCTAAGAGTAAGAGGGAGCAGGCCCTAAATTGGAAACAATCCCTCCTTAGCTGAAACAAGCAAATAAGATTTATTGTGAAGTCCTCCAAAGAAAACTATGAATCTAAATTAGTGTCCTCATCTAAGGGCAATCATAAGGCATTCTTTAGTTACATCAGTAACCTAAAAGGAAAGGCCCAGATCTGTGCCAAACTGGTAATTAATGATACCACAATATACTGAGCCTGTGGACATAGCTAACCTGTTGGCCAAGAGGTTCTGTGAAAACTTCACTACCCTATTCCTGCCATATGTACCCCATAACATTCCTACCACCTGTCCCCTACATTGTATCTCTAAACAGCAAGCTGTAAATGCCCTCTCTAAAGCCAAAAACACAGCATCCGTGGGACCTGATAACATCCCAGGCTGTGTCCTACATGGGCTCTAAGAAGAATTAGCAACACCATTGGATACTCTTTTCAGTCATAGTCTAAGCACCAGCTTTGTCCAAACTGAATGGAAAATGACCACCATTATTCCCTGCACAATGGTACTGCTTCCACTGACCCTGGGAAGTATAGACCTATTAGCCTGACTAGCCTTATCTGTAAGGCCATGGAGTGAATCATCATGGACCTTGTCAGCAAAGATACAGATAATCTCCAAACACTTGACCCTACTCAGTGTGGATTTGTCAAAGGGAGATCATGCCTGTTAAACCTGGTGGACTTCTTCTAGACAGTCACCAAGGCACTGGACGAGGGAAAGTCTGTACATACAGCCTACCTAAACTTAGCCAAGGCTTTTGACACTATGCCCCACTAAGACATAATTGACAAACTTACCCAGATAGGTATCAACCCTTACATCATTAGATGGGTCACAAACTGGCTCACTGATAGAACACATAATAGTCAAAATATGGGAATCCACCTCTAACAGCAGACCTGTAACCAGTGGTGTTCCACAGGGATCAGTCCTTGGACCTCTACTGTTTGGAATCTATTTCTCTGAAGAACAAGCAAAACCTAAAGGTCTGTGGCTGACAAAGTTTGCTGATGACTGCAAACTGGGAGCGGTCATAGAATCTCCAAACGATGTCAACATCCTACAAGAGGGTCTTACACAAACAAATTATTTGTGCCAAAGTCATGGCATTAAACTCAATGCAAAAAAAATGTATTATCATCCCTTTTAGTAAGAGTGATGTTCCTGCTAACTACCACATCAATAGCAACTCCCTAAGTATGCACTCAGTGGTTAGAGACCTGGGCACACAGGTTGACAGCAACCTTACCTTTGATCACTATGTCTCCACAATGGTGAGAAGGGCATTCGATATTGTTCATCTCATAGGTAAGGGCATTGCCTCCAGAAAAAAAGAAGTTATAACCTTCCTGTACTCTTCCCTCATCAGGCCAATAATTGAGTATAACGCCCCTTTTGGTATGTACCTTTCCAAGCACCTACAGCAATTGAAGAGACCACAAAGGCGTCTCACAAGGAAGATTCAATGTCTTAAGCATCTGTTCTATGTGGATCATCTGAAATTACTGTCCCTTTATTTTGTTTCATACAGACTACTCAGAGGTGATCTCTGCCTTGCATATAAGGCAATCTCTGACCCTGCTTTATTGGAAATGCTGCATATCCGCAAGTCAAATTGTACGTGGGTTACTCGCTCTAAAGACCTTAACTTGGTATGCAACATTAAAACCTGCTGTAGGGACAGATTTGTCTCTCAGAGGTTACCACACCTTTGGAAAAGACTCTCACTTCATGCCAAACAGAAAACCTCATTGGCCTTCTTAAAATGCAATCTGGACGATTGGATGAGTAACCATAAATTCACCCCTCAGGTTCCACCTGTGTTCCTCTTGGACAGGGGAATAGGTGTTGATTGTGAAAATAAGGGTAGAACATAGCTAGGCTTGTAAGGGCCCTAGGGTCATTAGCCTAGTAACTTCCTATGATCCTATGATCTATACCTGGCATACAAGGCATTGCCAGACCCTACCCTAATGGGCCTCCTGTATATCCACAAAACAAACAGCATCAGAATTACCTTTTCTAAAGACTTGAACCTTTCCTGTGATATAAATAGGACCTGCTGGAGAGATAGGTATGTATCCCAGAGACTACCCCATCTATGGAACAGGCTCCCCATCCATGTCAAGCAGAGCTCCTCTCTAACCCAATTCAAGTGTAACTTGGACAATTGGGTGGGGAAAAGGAAATTCATCCCTTGTTTGTCACCTATGTCTCTAAAAGAAATAGGCAGCCTGTAAATGGTTCATATCCCAGGCCCCTGCTTGTAAATGTTTCATCTCCCAAGCCCCTACTTACACTTATCAAGGGTACCAGAACTTGTCAGAGATTTGGGATGCATGGTTAGGCTTAAAAAGACCCTTGTGGTCGTTAGTGTAGTACATACTTATAACCTGTGAACAATTTGGAATTGTACAAGAGGACATTGACTTGGTTGAACTATTACCAGTCATCTACAGATTCACATTTTGGAGGAGATGAACACTAGCAAATCTTTTGACTTTTCAAAAGAAACATGTCTTATTTTTCAAAAGCAAGTTATCCTTTTCAAACCACATTAACATCTACAGGGTGGACAAGAAGGCTTCCCTGTGGTAATTCCTCCTTTTGTTAAAACATTATAAAAAAGTAATAATTATATATCAGTTAAAACTTCCAGAAGTTTTGAATTTTGCTAGATGATCACTTGCAAAAATGAATGGGTCATTTATGTGGCTATAATTTAGGTATATCTCTATGAGTTTGGTCTTCAGATTTACCCTTGCTTCTCCTGGATTTACTGATCTTCCTGATTTATGGGTGCATACATTTAAATAGAATTAAAAAAATAAACCTATAGAAAGATTTCCTATCACTAATTTTATATGGTCCAATATATAGACTTTCTATCATGAAAAATAAAGTGATCAACTTTCTGACCATCTGCTATGATTTTTAAATGTCATTACTTTGATTTTTAATACTCAGAAACATCCATGACGGCTTGGTTACACATATAAGAACACTCAAGAGACATTGTCAAAAAGAAACAGGTACACTAAATAAACAAAATCAAATACCCCGGTGGTGTTAATGTCCATGGGCAATAACAGAAGTTCTTTAGCTGGGCCAAGTAAAATGAGGTCACAAGACATTTTATCTACCAGAGAACAAAGACTGATTATTAATTTAGGGACTGTATTTTCCACCGGATTAAACAAATGTTTATTATACATGTCTTAAGCTTTTGTTATTATTTTGTGGTAAAAGGCTGATCACTAAGTGATTTTTTTAGTTTACATAAAAATTGTATCTGGATTAGGTCAACTGTATGTAATCTCTTGATTGGTCACTAGATGGCAGCATCTACAACTTTTCTCTCTCTCTCTCTCTCTCTCTCTCTCTCTCTCTCTCTCTCTCTCTCTCTCTCTCTCTCACACACACACACACACACACACACACACACACACACACACACACACCAGGTATCTTTCACAGGTAGTTAAGTTTTAAATAGATTTTAAACATTTGTGGGTAGCAAGAATTTAATTTTAAAAATTCAGTTCTATATTCATAAATGCTGTTACCATCTATAATGATTTTTTAAAGCATATAATTTAGTGTTGCTATAACAACTATTAGGCTAACTGTATCTTTGCCTTTGTGCTGTTAGTAATTATTATGCTTACTGAAAGAAGTATTTGCATGCTGTATTATTGTTATTGTTGTGTTATTATTATTACCATTATTATTATTATTACTGTTATTTTATTATTAAAATTATTATTATTATAGGTTCATAGGTTGGTACTAGGCTATCGGCTCTAAGGCCTATGCAAGCCTAGCCATAACAATTCCCTGGGTATTTCTTCCCACAATATTTACTTCTCTGGGCCCCTGTCTAGCAGGGCGACTGACATGATCCTCGTGGGGTGAATTTCCTATCTTCCATCCAGTCATCAAAATTCCTTTTGAAGAGGGCCAATGAGGCACTCTGCTTGACATGTATGAGCAGTCTATTCCAGAGTATGGGGAGTCTCTGGGTCAGGAACCTATCCCTCCAGCATGTTTTGTTCATTGTGATGATAAGGTTTAGATCCCTGGAGCGTGTGTCTCTGAGGGATTGGGATTTCTTTAAGTGGAGCATGTCCAACAGCGCAGGGTTTGACATGGCCTTGTATGTTAAGCAGAGATCGCCTCTGAGTAGACGATATGCCACAGAGTATAGCTGGAGTTTCTTTAGACATTCAACATATGGCATCTGCTTTAGGCCTGTGATTCTTTTAGTGAGGCATTTCTGTGGCCTTTCCAGCTGTTGCAGATGTCTTGTGAGGTACATACCAAATGGGGCATTATACTCTATAATGGGTCTAATGAGGGATGTGTACAGTGGGACAATGACCTCCTTTTTTCTGGATGAAAAGCCCTTAGTGATGAGGTGTGCCACATCGAAGGATTTCCTGACTGTTGTGGTGATGTGGTTATCGAAGGTGAGACCACTGTCCACCTGTGTCCCTAAGTCCCTTATCACACTTTCGGTGTTTAGTGTCCTGCCACCTATGTGGTAATTCATGGGTACATGTTTTTTCCCAAAGGGGATAACTATACATTTCTTGGCATTAAGCTTGAGCCCATGGCTCTGGCACCAGGCATCTGTTTCTGTAAGTCCCTTTAGTAGAATATCCACATCATTTGGGGATACAATAATGGCTCACAATTTGCAGTCATCTGCAAACTTTGTTAGCCAGAGTCCATTAGTGTTGGCCTGTACTTCAGAGAGGTAGGTGCCAAACAAGAATGGTCCCAGGACTGAACCCTGAGGTATTCCACTTGTCACTTGTCTGGAGCTGGATTTGGAGTTGGCTACTTTTACAGTCTGGGTTCTGTCAGTAAGACAGTTGGCAACCCATCGAGTAACATAGGGATTTATGCCCAGCTTAGTAAGTTTATCTATGATTCCAGAGTGGGGGATGGTGTTGAATGCCTTGGCGAGGTCCAGATAGGCTGTGTGGACTGCCATACCCTCGTCCACAGCTCTGGAGACTGATTTGAAGAAGTCAATCAGATTCAGGAGACAAGATCGGCCCTTCACAAACCCAAACTGGGTGGGGTCCAGTGTTTGAAGGTTGCCAATGTTTTTGTTTATAAGTTCCATGATAATGCGTTCCATACCCTTGCAGATCAGGCTTGTCAGACTGATGGGATGGTAGTTCCCGGGATCCAAGGCGCATCCTCCCTTGTGGAGCGGGATAACTGTAGCTGTGCGCCACTCAGTGAGCACGAAGCCTGATGTGAGGCTATGATTAAACATGACACTTAGGTGAGGTGCCAGTTCATTTGCAGTTCATGTAATACACATCCCGGGATGTCATCTGGTCCCATGGATGCTGTATTCTTAGCTTTGGAGAGTGCGGTTTCTACCTGTGTGGCCATGATTACTGGCATTTGGCAATCTTTTGGTATTGAGATGGGCCCTTTAGGGAGTGAGAGGGGGGAGAAGTTGGCACTAAATCGATCTGCCAGGATATTGGCAATATCCTTGGGATCAGTTTATTTAATGCCATTCTGTTGTAGCTCAGAGTAGATTTGAGCATTGCCATTTACTGTTATTTCATTATTATTATTATTATTATTATTGTTGTTATTTTTATTATTGTTATTATTATTATTAATATTATTATTATTATTATTATTATTAATAGTATTATTATTATTACTGTTATTATTGTTATTATTGTTATATTATTATATTATTATTATTATTATTATTATTATTATATTATTATTATTATTATTATTATTATTATTATTATTATTATTATTATTATTATTATTATTATTATTATTGTTGTTGTTATTATTATTATTATTGGTGTTGTTATTATTATTATTATTATTCAGTATTATTATTATTATTATTATGATTATTAGTACTGTTGTTTTATTATCATTATTATTGTTATGGTTACATTATTATTATTATTATTATTATTAGTAGTAGTAGTAGTATTAATATTATCTTGATTCAATATGGCATGCAATGTATCAACTATCTTTATTTTATATTATACAAATACCAACAGAATGAAGTGTTTATACAGAACATCTAAAGTGCAAAAATATACTTTTATTTTATAAGAGGTTAATTTGATTTTATTGCCTGCAGGAGTTCTATGATGTCAGTTATTAATCCTATATAAATAACAGAGGTGATGAAACCATTTGAGTGGTACTTAGGAGGGAGTAGAGTTACACCTAAACCAGTCCACCATTGTTATTCTTTTATTGTGTATCAAGCGGACAGTTATTTCAGTTCTGAAAACAATCCAAGCTCTATACCTACAACCTCTGAGAGGTGCTGTCTGTGTTTTTTGGTGTATAATATGGTGTTGAGTAACTGTGATTAACACTGTATATATGGCATTCATGTTATACGTAAAGTGATGAACCTCGGCATCTATTTATTCCATACTTAAGATGAGATCAGGCTTTAGCACATGCATTAATTTTTAACTAGTGAACGTGCATTTCTAGGCATAAGGTACAATAATAGATTCATAGGTGTTTACCAGGCTAATGACCACAAGGGCCTTTTTAAGCCTAGCCATGGATCCCAAATCGCTGAAAAGTTCTGATAACCTTGATAAGTGTAAGCATGGACCTGGGTGATGAACCATTTACAGGTTACCTGTGTCTATTAGAGATATAGGTGCCAAACCAGGGATGAACTTCCAGTTTCCCATCCAATTGTACAAGTTTTACTTGAATTGGTTTAGGAAGGAACTCTGCTTCACATGGATGGAGAACCTGTTTCAGAGACTGGGTAGTCTCTGGAATAAATACCTGTTTCTCCAACAGGTCCTATTTATATCACAGGCGAGGTTTAAGTCTTTAGAACAGATAAATCTGGTGATGTTTGTTTTTCGGGTATGCAGGAGGTCTGTCAGACTGGGGTCTGACAATGTCCTGTATGCCTGTAGGAAACAGAATACAAGGATAGGGCCATGAGGCAGTCTCCATATGACATGTTACTTGCACCCTGTATTCTTCTTTTTTTGAGAAAACTCTGTGGACGTTCCAGTTGTTGGATATGCCTGGTTAGATACTTACCAGAGGGGGTATTGTACTCAATGATAGGTCTGATGAATGCCGAATACACAGGAACAATGACTTCCTTGAGCCTAAATGCCATACATTTTGTTTATAAGTTGTATAACATAGAAGGATTTCCTCACTACAGTAGACGCATGATGGTCAAAAGTAAGATTACTGTCTATGTGTGTACCACAGTCCCTGACAACTGGGTCAAGTCCTAGGGTGCGTTGTCAACATGATAGTTACCAGGGATGGATGACTTCCTGATGGATACTATTATGCATTTCTTGGCATTTAGTTTTAGTCCATGGCTCGGATACCAATTGTTTGTCTGTGTCAGCCCCTCCTGGAGAACATTTGTGCCACTGGGTGATTCAATGGGAGCTCCTAATTTTTAATTAGCAGCAAATTTAGCCAGCCAGAGGCCATTAACATTGGCCTTGACTTCAGAGAAGTAAATGCCAAGAAGTAGCAGTTCCAGGACTCATCTCTAACTGACTCCGCTTGTGATTGGCCTCTTTGTAGAGGTGGACTCCCCAATTCTAACTTCCTTGGTCCTGTCTGTGGCTATTCACTGATGACATAAGGGTTTGTACCTAACTTCTTAAGTTTGTCAACAATGCCCAGGTGAGGTATTGTGTCAAACACCTTTTCCATTTCAAGGTAGGCAGTGAGAGCCATTTTTCCATTGTTTTGATGACCTTCTCAAAGAAATCTACCATGCTGAGTAGGCAAGATCTGCTCTTGATGAAACCAGATTGGGTCCAGTGTCTGGAGGTTTCATATGTCATTATTGATCATTTCCATGATAATCCTTTCCATGGCTTTACATATGAGACCAGTGAGACATATGGGTCTGTACTTTCCAGGGTCTGTAGATGGCCCACCTTTGTGCAGAGGGATGACTGTTGCTGTTCTGCATTCATGAGGCATGAAGCCTGTTTGGAGGCTACAGTTAAATAGTAATTCCAGAGGCCCTGATAGGTCATGTTTCATGCTATTTAGAAGGTATCCTGTGATATTGTCTGGTCCCATTGATGCAGTATTCTTGGTCTTAGGGAGAGCATTAAGGACCTGTTCCCTAGTGATTGTAGGGGGAGTTATATTTGATGATATTTCCTGAGGGAAGGGTGAGGGGGAGAGAGGAGTAAAGTTGGAGCTGAATTTATCAGCCAGGAGGTTTGCTATATCTTCTGTCTCAGTATAGGTGGCTTCATTTACAATGAGCTCTGCACACAATTGTGTACTGCCTTTGAGGTTGTGGACATAGCTAATGAATGCCTTGTGGTTGTCTTTGGCCTGGGAGGCCACACTTACCTCAGATTTGGCTTTGGTAGACTTTATTTGTCCTCTGAGTTATTTGTTTAGTTTGATGATGGTGCTTTTATCCTGCTGGGTGCTGCACCTCCTAATGTTTGCCCTGATTTTCTTCCTCCTGTTATACAGCCTATTGATTTTGTGATTCCACCAGGGGGACTTGTTTTTTGAGTTAGTTCTGTACTTCTTCCTGGTGGGTACAGCTGCATCTATTCAGCTATTAATATGCTTCACTAGGGATTCTGTGAGAAGTTCAGAATAGACAGCAGTGCTCTTATGGTTTATAGGGGCTTGAAATTTTGCCAGGCTATCACTTAATAGCAGGAAGTTAGCTTTAGAGGAGTTCCTGAATATCCCAGGGTTAGCTGGGTGTCCAGTATTTATTTTTAATTCAAAGAAGACCATTTTGTGATCTGACCTTACCAGAGAGGGTATTAGGAGGTGTACAGCACTCTTCTGTATTAGTGAGGACCAGATCCAGTACGGTTGCACCCTTGGTTGTTGTATTGACAATCTGGTCCAGGGAGTTTGTATTTACAAAATCCGGAAATGTTTGTGCTGTAGATTTGGTGTCATATAGGATTCCCAGGTAACAGTGGGGTAATTAATGTTTCCCAAGAAAATGGTATTGTGTTGGATGGTGAGTGTTTCCAATACGTTTAAATACATGGTATGGGTTTCCTAGGTCATAGAGGGGGTCCTATAGCTTGCAGGGAAGTGGTATTAGATTTTGCCTATGGTGATTTGAATGTGGAGAAGTTGAAGTGTATTGTCCAAGTCATGCAGCAATGAACGGAATAACAACTTACTGTCTCTGGGAAGTAGTCAGTACAGCAGCCAGCAGTGGGTGCTTCAGCCCTAGAATCATTAATCAGTTGATCAGTGGAACCTAAGAACCTGCACAGGCATTTCTGTAGCTCATCAGTTGGCTGTGCTGTGTGCCATGGCTCTAGGCTAGTTTTCTTAGCTCATGTATGAGGATGAAGATATTTTATGACATGGTCCTCACTTGTTGTATATAAGCACAGTGTAACAATGGCAGAGTGTGTGTGATACTAACCTCAGTTATATTAGATAACTAAGCACAGTGTAACAATGGCAGCGTGTGTGTGATACTAACCTCAGTTATATTAGATAACTAAGCACAGTGTAACAATGGCAGAGTGTGTGTGATACTAACCTCAGTTATATTAGATAACTAAGCACAGTGTAACAATGGCAGCGTGTGTGTGATACTAACCTCAGTTATATTAGATAACTGCAGTGTGATAATAATTGTGTCATGTGACCTGGCTCTTGGCTATTTTATATATTTGCAGTGTAATGATGGCTACACTGTGTAATATGGGTCTCAGTTATTTTACAACAACTATGCTGTGTTAGGGGATGACATGTGCAACACAGATCTCAGTTCTTTTATACAGCCACAATCTGAGGGTTCTTTTATACAGCCACAGTCTAAGGGTATTGGTGTTATCTTCATGAATCTGTGTTGGCTTGGATAATAACAGGGTAAAGATGGTTGTGGTGTGCAACAATGACTTCAGTTGTTTTAGATAACTATAGTATGATGGTGTTATGTGATATGAATCCTAATAATTTCACATAACCAAAAGTAAGTATGTTAGTGTGGTGTAACATGTGTCTCACCACAGTGTAGTGATGGATGTGTTGTGTGTTACAGATCTTGTACATTTTAGATAACAACAATATGACAGTAATGGTAGCATGTGGAGAGATGATAAATCAGTAAGCAAAGGAGAATTGTATTGGTGGAACTGAATTCATCCTCAAGTCTTGGTGAGTACCTTCACGAGGTGGACCCTGTTTTCTACAAAATCTCACTAAGGCGACACTGATATATATACACTGTATTTATATAGCAGGGTCTATATTATAACAATGAAAGATCAGATTATCGAACATTGTTATATCGACCCCTAAAGCATGAAAACTCAAAACAGTGAACAACCAGAACAGCAATTTTTTTCCCAGGGAAAAAAATCGCTGTTCCCAAAAAAAAAAACACTAAATGAAGTAGAGGGCTTCGCCCACCACATCCACCCATGTGGGGGCTGTGCCCCACCCACACCCCCCTACTTAAATATACCAACTCCGAGATTGCACTACAGTGAAGGAAACAGCACAACCTGGACGGACGGCCCAGCAATTTCTTTCCCTGGGAAAAAATTTGCTGCTCCGGCCATTCCCTATTTTGCCGGTTTGACATTTAGTGTTCAAACTAATAGCATTTGATCATCTGATCATTCGCTAAACTAAAGTAGACCCTAATATATAGCATATATCATGGACAAAAGTAGGTCAAAAATTAAAAACGTTAGCTGGGTGCAGAAGACCCAGGATAAAAAAGTACCCAACCTGGTAGGTACACTGGTGCCAGGACTGGAAAACAAATGACAGAGTAGAATCCTCAAAATATGGAAACATTCCTACAATGGGGCCAGGCCAGGCCCAAGGGTAGGATGGCCCCACTGTTGTAGAAGGAAGTAGTAGTCCACAAAAATCACAAAAACTGATAGGCCAAAAAAAAAGTCATAAGTATGATAGAGTGGACTGCTGAGGATAGAAAAGAAATTATATATTGTTACTATAATGCAAGAGGGCCAGCATTTCTGGTCAGAAGATATACAAAACGATTAAGAAAGAAATTGGGGGAAAGAAAAATACTTGAACAAGAAAAAACTATCAGAAGCTTCAAATAAAAATTTGTGTCCATTAATACAACAGATTTATGAAAAAATATTATATAGACCAAGAAACCTTGGGGTGATTGGAAAAAGAAGAGACTGAGGAAGTGCACAAATACAAGAACAAAATCTAGAGAGTTTTGAAAGGTATAAAAAAGAGACATGGACATGAGAAAGAAAGAGATCTGATATGGTGTGATATTTATGCAAAGGAGAAAGCCAGATTAATCAATACAAAAAAAGCAGCCCCAAAGATATTGGAAGAGAAATACAGGCAAAGCCATCCTGATATGGAAAATTTCACAAAACAAAAAATAAGATCACAAAGAGAGAATGTAGAACAGAAGATCAGTCAAGTAGAACTTAGAAAATAGAAGTTGAAGTTATGGAATACCTGCGAGGTGAAGAATTTAGTGTAGAAAGCCTAACGCAGGTTATATCACAGCATGTTGGAACAATGAGTCCCCCAAGTAAAGAGAAACAGGAGGAGCAGGAGACATCCGAAGAAGAAATATGGACATGGGAAAGGAAAAGAGATTTAATATGGTGTAATATTTATGCAAAGGAGAAAGAAATACTAATACTAATACAGACACCAAATCTGACCTCAAAGCAGTGTCAAGTGGAGTACCACATGGTTTCGTCCTGAGACCTCTCCTGTTTGGTATCTACTTCTCTGAAGTACAGGCTAACACAGAAGGCCTCTGGCTAATGAAGTTTGCAGATGACTGCAAACTAGGAGCCATAGTCAAGTCCCCAAATGATGTGGACATCTTACAGGAGGGCCTCGCTGAGACAGATGCCTGGTGTCAGAGCCATGGCCTCAAGCTCAATGCCAAAAAGTGCACTGTCATCCCTTTTGGTAAAAAAAACTCTGTACCCATGAACTACCACACAGGCAGCAATCTACTTAACACCGAATGTGTGATAAGAGACCTTGGGACCCAGGTGGACAGTAGTCTCTCCTTTGATAGTCACATCGCCACAGTAGTCAGCAAGTCCTCCTACGTGGCACACCTCATCATAAAAGGGTTCTCATCCAGGAAAAAAGAGGTCATTGTTCCCCTCTACTCGACACTCATTAGACCCATTATAGAGTACAATGCCCCTTTTGGAATACACCTCACAAGATATCTGCAGCAGCTGGCAAGGCGACAGAAGTACCTCACAAAGAGGATTACTGGCCTCAAACAAATGCCCTACACTGACCGCCTCAAAAAACTCCAGCTTTACTCCGTAGCATATCACCTATTCCGAGGTGATCTCTGCCTAACATATAAAGCTATGTCAAACCCAGAGCTGTTGGACATGCTACACCTAAAGAAATCCCAATCCTTCCGAGCTACACGCTCTAGGGACTTAAACCTTGTCACTACAATAAACAGGACATGATGGAAGGATAGATTCCTGTCCCAGAGACTTCCCATACTCTGGAACAGGCTACCCATCTATGTCAAGCAAAGTTCTTCATTAACACTCTTCAAGAAAAATCTTGATGAGTGGATGGGAAATAGGAAATACACCCCGGGGATCACTTCTGTGTTTCTGCTCAACAGTGGCACAAGAAAATAACTTTCTTGGGTGACGTAAGCCAGGGAACCTTGTTGGCTAGGCTTATGTAGGCCCTTGGGCCGATAGCCTAGTACCCACCTATGAACCTATGAACTAGTCAATACAAAAGGACCGGCACCAAAGTTATTTTAATAGAAATACATGCAGAGGCATCTAGATATGGAACATTTTACAATACAAAAAATAACAATGAGGAAAAGCAGAAAGGAGGATTAGTAAAGGAGAAGTTAAAGAAATAGAAAGTAAGGTTATGGATTACCTGTGAAGGGGGAAGGATTTATCATTGAAAATCTAACTTTGATAACATCACAACAGGATAGAGCAATGGATCACCAAGTTAAGGAGAAACCAGTGGAGCAGGAAATATCTAATCAATTGCCATATGAAGATATTTTGGAGCCTTCCACAGGAAACTAGTATAAATGTTTACTTGAAGCTGGACAGCAAGGGACGGAACAGGAAACTGAGGCAACTCTGGAGCTGTCAATGTTGAGAAGTGATAGGACATTGAGTTCCCATAGGACAGAGCAACAGATGACACAGGATGAAATTGAAGAGAATGTGCCACAGGAAGATGCTCTGGAACTTTCTATACAATGCCCACAGGAAACGGAAAACAAGGGATGTGCCCTCAGTTTAGAAGAAAATGATCTAAGAGAAGAGTTGCTTGATTTAATAGAGATGGACAGACATATTAAGACTAATGAAAGAAACAGAATACAGAAAGTCAATAAAACCCCAAAAGTTAGAAGTTTGATAAAGCAAATGATTACAACTGTTCATAGGGATCCATGTAATATAACAGAAGTAAATAGGACATATTACTGTGCCGCTAAATTAATAACAGATTAAGTCTAACCACAAAAGCACAGGGCAGTAAGGGAAAGGAAGGGGAGAAATCAAATGCCATCATGGAAGAATCGAATAGAGATACACACACACACACACACACACACACACACACACACACACACACACACACACACACACACACACGCACACACACGCACACACGCACACACACGCACAGACACACACACACACAGACACACACACACTATAAAGCAATTAAGACAAGACGTGTCACTGTTAGAAGAGTATAGAAGGGGGAACAGATCAACAAAAATACTCAGACATAAAAGCAATGTTCAGTTCAGAACAGATCAGGATATATTATGCACTATCACAAATAATAAACTAGTAATAATATCAGCACAGGCAGAAATAAAAACTTAAAAGACACGTAGATAAACATAAGGGAATGGTACAAAATAAGCAATTTACTGATGACCCAAAAAAGTTTTATAGAGAACTGGGAAACAAGGCAAAAAAAAAAAAAAGAATTGAAACACAACCAAAAAAAGAAGACATTTTGGAGAAATATCTATGAAGATCCTGTGGAACATAACAAAGATGCTAAATGGATAGAAGAAGTAAAAGAAAGAATAAGAAGTTTAAAGGTACTGGATATAAAATGGGATGAAGTAACAGCCATAGAGATTGAAACAAAGTTAAGAAAAGCCTCTAATTGGAAAACCCCAGGCCCAGATTCAGTACCTAACTTTTGGCTAAAAGTATTAACATCTTTGCAACAAGATTTAGCCTTGAGTAAGAATTATTTATATGTGCACCCTGAACAGTCACCAGCCTGGTTTACAACAGAAAAAAACAATACTCTTACATAAGAGCGAATATGCAAGGTACCTTGAAAACTACAAACCAATAACATGCCATCCAATGACATCTAAACTATATAAGGGAACTGATGCTGACAGAGTTTATAGTAATTTAGAAGAAAACTCAGTCATGGCAGTAAAACAAAAAGGTAAGAAAAGAAAGTCATATGGAAAAAGGATCATTTGTTGTTAAATAAAGTCATAGTGGAGAGCTGCAAAAAGGGGAGGAATCTAAGTATGGCATGGATAGACTACATAAAAGCATTTGACAATATCCCACATTCAAGGATAAAAGGGTATCTAAAAATGTATAAAGTACACCCTACACTGATCGATTACATTACTGTGACCATGAAGCAGTGGCAAACCACTTCGCAGTTAAGCCATGATAAAGGACAAATTATTATTCCAGTTATAAAAATTCAAAGGGGGATATTCCAGGGTGACTCACTGTCACCATTGCTATTCTGTCTTGCCCTTAACCCATTAAACTATCTACTTAACAGATTAGGTCATGGCTACAATTTGGCTCCCAGAAAACAATAAAGTGTAAAGACTTCACATCTTCTTTTTGTAGATGATTTAAAACTGTATGGTTCATCAGATGAGGAACTTAAAGCACAACCGCAAGTGGTCAAAACTTTTTCAGATGATGTAAGTATGCCATTTGGTCTTGATAAATGTGCAAAAGCAACCTTTAAAACAGAAAAGTTGCAGCACCAAGCAAACCACATTTGTAATAGAATGTGATATAAAAGAAAATGAGCAACACGGAGAGTATAAATATTTGGGAATTGAA
>NC_056726.1:1524128129-1524153129 GCF_019279795.1 Protopterus annectens
TTTAGTTGAATCACCTGTCCTTCTGAGGTGTTTATAACTAGTTACTAGCCTGTTAGTTGTTTAGTTGAGTCACCTGTCCTTCTGAGGTGTTAATAACTAGTTACTAGCCTGTTAGTTGTTTAGTTGAATGAACTTGTTTTGCAAGGTATTTCCTTGTCCCCGTGTAATGACATCATCATCTGCATAACAAATGCAGTTAAGTTCTGGGAGATCATTCTAGATCATTCAAAAACAATGAGATTAAAAGAGGGCCTAGCAGAGAACCCTTATGGATCATTGAGGGTAGAACAATAGGGTCAGTTTGAATGAAATCAGCAAAAAAGACTGACAGATCCTTCTTACGTTCTTCCTCTGGGAAAGCATTTAATCTAATATTTTCCTTCGTACTCCATTCTCTGCATCCTCTAGTCAGCCCATCACCACATCTCAAGCCATAAGGAACTGTAGGTCTGTTCCAGCACTTCATTCTGACAATGGATACCTCAAGGAGTCAGTACCCAAAATGTTGAAGAGTTCCTAGGAACACCTGTACCCTACCAGTGACCATGTGACTTCATCTGGACGAACCACCACTGTCACCCAAAGGGGAGTGTCAGACATCTCTCTAGTTCGAATCCCTCACTCCAGACATCCCCTGTCACCCAAAGGGGGGTGTCAGACATCTCTCTAGTTCAAATCCCTCACTCAAGACATCCCCTGTCACCCAAAGGGGGGTGTCAGACATTTGTCTAATTCGAACCCCTCACTTCAGATGTCCCCTGTCACCCAAAGGGGGGTGTCAGACATCTGTTTAGTTCGAACCCCTCACTCCAGATGTCCCCTGTCACCCAAAGGGGGGTGTCATACATCTGTCTAGTTCGAGCCCCTCACTCCAGATGTCCCCTGTCACCCAAAGGGGGGTGTCAGACATCCGTCTAGTTTGAACCCCTCACTCCAGATGTCCCCTGTCACCCAAAGGGGGGTGTCAGACATCTGTCTAGTTTGAACCCCTCACTCCAGATGTCCCCTGTCACCCAAAGGGGGGTGTCAGACATCTGTCTAGTTTGAACCCTCACTCCAGATGTCCCCTGACACACAAAGGGGGTGTCAGACATCTGTCTAGTTCAAACCCCTCACTCTAGATGTCTCCTTATTTGTTTCTTCCTTATTTGAGTTTCAGAATTTGTTTCTCATGTTTTCATTGGTTGCTTTATTGCTCATTTATCTTTTTTATTGCCCTAAGACATGGATTCCTTGTGACACAGCTCATTCATAAACACTGCTATCATTCATTTAAGAATTTACATTTTTGATGCATGTTTTATAATATTTTTATGCTGTAAGAGCAATGTTAAAAGTACTTTTATCTATTTTGTATGAGTTCATTTCTGAAGCCTGTATACATAATGCAAGAACAGCCTGTTAAAATAAAATGCTATAATTTGCAAAAACATGAGATTTTGTTAACCTGTAAGGAAAAGAAGTTTTCATAATAAGTAGGTAATATTTGTAATAGACTGTTTTGCAAGACTTTTTTCTATACCTTTTTCTCATTTAGGGAACCAAAGGTGAACGAGGTTCTTCAGGTCCATCAGGAGAGAAGGGGGAACCGGTAAGCATCTATTAATAAGTCACTACCTTAGAGATGTAAGTAACAATGGAACCTTGTTTATGAGACAATATTTATTTATTTTATTTATTGACATTTGTTGACTGGGAATGTCCGACTGGGTCAGGAACCCATTTTCAGGGGGGCTCCAGGGAGAAAAGCTCCACAAGACTTTAGGTATGCACAGAATAGCAACAGGTATTTTACAAGAATTTACAGTACAATACAGTACAATATAACATACTGAGAAAAATTATAAATTGTGGGATTACATCAGAGAGAATCTTTACAAGAATTTTTTTTTTGTAAATATTGAATAGGTTGAAAGGTAAGAAATGCAAATCAATAGAGGGGTAGGTTTAAAGGGTTGAGGGTTAGAATAATAGTTTAGGTTAGAGAGCTCAACATTAGGAACAGAGTTGTTGAAAATAACTGAAAGATCAAAAGAGTTTTCTATTGGTTTTGGGAAGTCAGAATTGAGGTAAGTTAGAGGCAAAGCTGAAAGGGAGTAAGCTGGTTTATCTAACTGGATGGATGCAGAGGTAGATATGAGTATTTAGTAGATCATTCTTTGGGGTGAGTTAAAATTTGTTGAGCCAGTCAATGAATGGTGTTTATGCTGATTGGAAGTGAGTTCCAGAGTTTAGCGACAGCGTAGAGTAAAGGCAGTGCACAGCTCTTTTCTTTGGTACGTGGACAGTTATGAGGTGTTTATGTTTAGAGCAAAGGGTTCTGGTGGGGCTGTAGGGTATAAAAATGGTCTTAATAGCAGGGCAGTTGTTTGGGTTGTAGACATTTTTTGTGCTGTGGACAGGTGAAGGAGGTTAAGGTGATGTGGAAATTCCAGACAGTTTAGTTCTCTTGTGGCTTGGCAGTGGTGTGAGCGCTAGGAGTTGCCTGTAATCATATCACTCAGAACTTTATTACATTTTCACATAACATTACAGTGTTGTTAACACAATAAAGAAAATGATGGAAACAAAACATCTGCAGCGTCTCTCAATAATAGCAACCTAAGTTAATTCATACTGGGACACTGAAGTGACAGAAGAAAGCCTATAGCTTTACATTTATGTCATGGGACAGGACTTAATACTTCTATAAATATCAAGGTTCACTTAAGCTATCAGCATCCATTTACTGCCATCACAAGTTCATTTATTTGACTGGTAGGTACACTGCTCATAGACATACCTGGTTTCAGGTGCAGTGTTTAGTGAACATGTAAACCAGCTTCAAGCTGTCATTGAAAAGTGAAGAGAAACCAACAGAGATTAAGCACTTTAACAGTGAGACTCGGTTATTAATAACAGATTTTTGTTGGCCAGCTTTATGAAATGCACTAAATATCCAGTTACCAATATTTGCTAAAGTTCAGTCCAAGATTAGTAAACTGTCTGTTGTACTCATGTGATAAAGAAAGATGTCTTTTCATAAAATTATCATTTGCACTACAAAGAAACAATCTGCCACATACATTAACTTGTTGAATAGTGTAAGAATAAAAGTCAACTGGTTAAGAGTTGTATGCTGTAATAGGGTGGTATATATGAATAAGCAAAACCCAAAGAAAAATTGACATACCACTGACATTAGTTAACTCTGGGAAAGACGGTGAAGCAAATTTTTACACTAGCATTTTGTTCCCTCCTCCCTGATGACTCAGTCACCTATAGTTTGGGATTTATAGTGAGCAGCCAAACTGAAATAAGACAGGAACCCTGCATTTTTCTCCTTTAAGTCTCTTTCATTGCTAAACATAGATTATAAAATGCTTAAGTCAGAGCTAGTAAACAGGCTAAAGACCTTCCTCACAGATATGACTGAAGATGACCAAACAAGTTTTATTTTACACAGACCGATGCAAGATAATGTTAAAAGAATAGTCACTCTTGTTTGTTGTATTTCTGCCGATAAAAATAATTAACTATAATTACTGTAGACCTACAATACTTCTTTGACTCAGTTATCTGCCATATCTTATTAAAGTTTTATAAATTTAGAAATTCCTTGCTGAATTCATTTCTTGTATTAATCACTTGTTTTATGTTTTTTTTTTAATTGGTCAAACTAGGATCTTACAACTTACAGCCCTTTAAAATTACACAAGGAATGAAACAAGGGTGTCCTCTTTTCCTTTCCTGGTTTGCATTAGCAAAAGAGCTATTCTGTAATTATATTTAATTCAGTAAAGATAAAATAGGTTTTGAAATCGGAGAACAGTCCTTGTCTAAACTACAACATTTATCGATGATACCATTGCTGTTTAATCTTCTTTGTGGACTATTAAAAGTGGTTTAAATTATTTTCACAATGTTTTGGGACTAAAATTCAAACAAGACAAAACAAATACTTTATTACATAAATAAAGATTTTAATAATTTGAATAACTCTTATGGTGACTTCAACTGGGGTAATAATCAGATTAAATATTTAGGGGTTACTCTGTCAAATATTTTGAATGAATTTATAGATGTTAATTATAGGGTTCCTATTATATAATCGAAGATGCAATCCTTCGAATGCATCTTGATCAAAATTGAAAGCACGAAACAGCAAAATAGCGAAACGACATATAAGCGATTTGTTTCCCAGGGAACGAAATCGCTTGGCCGCCTCCTTTACTTTGCTTTTTTTCCTCACTGTAGTGCATTCTGGGAGTTGGTATATTTAAGTAGGGGGGGTGTGGGGGACAAAGCCCCCCACTTTATGTAATGTTTTGAAGTTTTTATTTGTATTTATTTATTTATTTATTTATTTTTGTGGAACAGTGATTTTTTTCCCTGGGAAAAAAATCGCTGTTCCAAGTGTTCAGGATTGTAAGCTTTCCCTTATATGGGGTCAATGTCAGCATTTGCTTTTTTAAGCATTCACTGATTTAATCTTCATCTTTCGGTTGCTCCCGTTAGGGGCCGCCACAGCAGATCAACTGTTTCTATTTCTTCCTATCCTCTGCATCTTGCTCTGTCACACAAACCACCTGCATGTCCTCTCTGATCACATCCATAAACCTTATCTTAGGCCTTCCTCTTTTCCTGTTACCTGGCAGCTTCATCCTTAGCATCTTTTTCCCAATATACTCTGCATCCCTCCTCAACACATGTCCAAACCAAAGTAATCTTGCCTCTCTGGCTTTGTTTCCAAACCTTCCAACCTGGGCTGACCCTCTAATATACTTATTCCTAATCCTGTCCATCCTCGTCACACCCAGTGCAAATCTTAACATCTTCATTTCTGCCATGTCAAGCTCTGACTCCTGCTTTTTTGTCAATGCCACTGTCTCCAACCCATATAACATAGCTGGTCTCACTACCCTCTTGTAGACCTTCCCTTTCACTCTTACTGGCACTCGTCTGTCAGAAATCACTCCTGACACTCTTCTCCACCCACTCCATCCTGCCTGTACTCTCTTCTTTACTTCTCTTCCACACTCACCATTACTCTGAACTGTTGATCCCAAATATTTAAACTCATCCACCTTTGCCACCTCTACTCCCTGCATCCTCACCATTCCTCTATCCTCCCTCTCATTCACACACATATATTCTGTCTTAGTCATGCTAACCTTCATTCGTCTTCTCTCTAGAGCATATCTCCACCTCTCCAGGGTCTCCTCCACCTATTCCCTACTCTCACTACAGATCACAATGTCATCTGCAAACATCATAGTTCACAGGGACTCCTGTCTGATCTCGTTTGTCAACCTGTCCATCACCATTGCCAATAAGAAAGGGCTCAGAGCTGATCCTTGATGTAATCCCACCTCCACCTTAAACTCATTCATCACTCCCACCGCAGACCTCACCGGTGTCACACTACCCTTCTACATATCCTATACCACTCTTACATACTTGTCTGACACTCCTGACTTCCTCATACAATGCCACAACTCCTCTCTAGGCACCCTGTCATATGCTTTCTCTAAATCCACAAAGACACAGTGGAACTCCTTTTGAACTTCTCTGTACTTCTCCATCAACACCCTCAGAGCAAACATCACATCTGTAGTGCTCTTTCCTGGCATGAAACCATACTGCTGATCACTAATCATCACCTCCCTTCTTAACCTAGCTTCCACTACTCTTTCACATAACTTCATGCTGTGACTGATCAATTTAATCCCTCTGTAGTTACTACAGCTCTGAACATCACCCTTATTCTTAAATAATCGGTACCAAAACACGTTTTCTCCATTCCTCAGGCATCCTCTCACTTTCCAAGATTTCATTAAACAATCTAGTTAAAAACTCCACTGCCATTTCACCTAAACACCTCCATGCTTCCACAGGTATGTCATCTGGACCACTGGGGATGCACAAGCCAGTGCATTTCTTTGTGCCGGTCCCAAGCCCGGATAAATGGGGAGGGTTCTGTCAGGAAGGGCATCTGGCATAAAATTTTGCCAAATCATACATGCAGACAACAGTACAGATATACATTCGCTGATTTAATATAGACCCTAATTATAATAAGATTCTGGAAGATATTAAGAGGTTAACTGACAAATTGAATACATTATTTTTTCTATGAATGCTAGACTGACACTGATTAAAATTGTTATTTTACCTAAAATAATGTATGTCATTCAAATCATTTCTCTACCTCCCTCTAAATAGCATATTGAGCAGTTTAGTAATATATGTTTGAGGTTTTTGTAGTACCCTAAAAAACCCAGGATAACACTGGCCACCATATCAAAGACCAAAAAAATGGTGGTATTCATTATTCTGAGCCAGAGCTCTATGCAGCTGATTCTGTGTTTTAAAACTGTAATTTTGTGGATGAATCCTAATTACTCAGCTAATCAGAAGAAACTACATTAAACTATTTGTTTAAAATCTAACATAAATATTACAATTCATCAGGCCTAGAGAACATCTATAGAGTATCCGTTGTGGCTCTGTTAATAATGCCCTATCAAAGCATAATAAATACAAGTCAAGTTTAGAACATATTTTCCAGTTTCTAGTAGTGGATATAGTAAGACCTGATTTACAGGAGGGCAATGTGAAGAATTTTACTGAAACCAGGGAAGTGAGGTGGAGCATCAGATTAAGAACTGATCGAGGTGGTGGCCCTTAGTTCATGTTGTTTTATTCCATTGTTTTAGTTATTTTTTACATTGTAGACATTTTTACCAATGGTCTATTAGTCCCTGTGACAGTATTTTGTTTGATATATTTTGAGACTATTTAAAAATGTTGTATATAAAAATACGGAGATAAAAGCCTGGCTGTTTTCTATTTTCCGCTATTACCTTTACACTTGAGTGCATTGGATCTTAAAATTATAATGAAATTAGTAGTTTTAAAAATAGCAATTTAATTTATTGGAATCAGTTTTTAAAAGAAACCAAACTAAGCAATATTGACTGTAAATGTGTAAATTTGACCTTAATATGGACAACTGGTTAGCAGTCCAAACATGTAGACAGGTTCTAATAATCATTTTTTTTACTAATCTTAAAATTAATAGAATATCTTATCTCTCTGTTACCTATAAATTAATTAAAAAAATGCTACAATAAAATAGTAAAATTTGCTGATAATATCCAATACAAAACATACCACTGCTTAGATCTAAAAGAAATTTTGGTGGCCTAAACTGCACCTGAAGTTGTGCATTGCTACCCAGTCAGCAACTCAGCTGCATATTCTGAGGTGCTGATACAGTCTTCCACCCTTAGCCTTCGAATGAATTGTCACCTTTAAGTCTCACAAGTAAACCCTGCTCCATCTAGCCGATCCCCACTAGTTACTATAATATATACCTGCCATAATGGATGGGGAGTTTCCCACCATTTCTCCAGCCAACCTGATTGACATGGGCATCCTGAGGCAATGTAGCAATTGCCTCATGTATACTAACAACCATTTGCTCCTAAAGCAGACAAGTACAGTATGTCTGGAGCCTTCCTGTGTCCTGACAGAGTGCTCTTCAAACTATCTGGAGATATACACAGCTGAGTATATTTTTCTGGCACTTCAGAATTGTGTACTGGTAATTGTTATTTGACTAATTTTATATCATTGCTGGCTGGCTTCAGAGTTGTGCACTGTTATTTTTACTTCACTGTATAGTTTTTATTCCTGTGTTGTTTAAATTTGGAGGCTTTTGCAGTTGCCCATCCCCACTGTAGATTTGATCTGGGACACTCCCCCCAGTTCCATCTCTTTACCTCATTCTACCTAATAAACTCCTTCTGCACTTGTTTTTAGTCATTTTTAATTTAATTGCATTTTTAAACTGTTTGGTCTAACATTGCTACATACTCAAGTGTGCTAGCTTGCACTTCATTTGAATTGTTTTTACTGCTGTTTAGCTACTTTTCTGTATATATATATATATATATATATATATATATATATATATATATATATAAACCTTTCCTCTAACTAGTGTAGTCCAGATTCAGATTTGCTGTATCCAGGACTGTATGTAACTTCTGAGCCCCCCAAGCTTTCTGTGTTGGATGGAAGCCTTCTAGCTTATCAGTGAGAGTGGTAAGCACTAGGCAACCTATCTACCACATAAGGAGTGGTTCTGGCCCAGAAACTGTAGTTATTGGCCATTTGGGCAGTTTTTCCATCTCTCTCAACTTTCTGATTTAAAAGCCCGCATTTGCACTTGTTTCCCCGCTTTCCTGTAACTAGTTTAGTCCAGATACAGATTCTTAGTTTTAGCACTTGAATTTACTTATTCGTGATCGGCACTTGTTCAGAACTTGTAAGCACTAAATAACCTACTAATTACTACAGCACTCAACCTTCCTCATTACGTAGAGGAAAACAGTTTTGGTACTTACTTTCCTCACTTGCTTAGAGAAAAACAGCTCTTGTATACTCACTTTCCTCACTTATCTAGAGGAAAATAGTTTTTATTCAGGCATGTCCAAGGGTCAGCTCCCAGTGTTCTCTCCTGTCTATCTGATGAATCTGGGCATCTTAGGGCAATGTAGAAATTTCCTCATGTACACAGACAACCCTCTCCTCCTACCACCCAACACTATAACCTGTGAGAGATGCACTTATCTAGCCAAACTGGAGGTAAAGCTCTCTCCAATCAAGACTGAACTTGACAGTTAAGAGGAGAAGGTAAACACTTGCACCACACCACACTCATCACATAGTCTCACTAAATCTACACTACCAAAATCCACACATAGAAACACAGAAACATTCGCGGAGGCTCTCAATAATAATCTGCTCAAGCAACAGAGATCTCCAAAGCAGAAATTTATTTATTTATTTTATTTATTTTATTTTACATTTGTTAACCGGGAGAGTCCGACTGGATACATGTCCATTTTCAGCGGAGGCCGGGGGAGAAAAGCTTCAAGTACATAACAGACATATGAACATTGTTAATGCAAAAAAGGAAGATAGTTGAGTTCTAAATACAATATAAAGATACATCACATCTTGGGAAAAAAATAACAGCAGCATATAAAAAAAAACATAGGTCAGTTACAAAGGCGGCCTTGTTAAAAAGCGTTAAGGATAGTGACATAAGAGAAGGGTAAATGATAGTGGTTAATCAGGTTTGGAACAGGGACATTGCCAGAGAGTATTGAGATGGGGTTTAAGCTTTTTTTGAATTGTAGGAGTGAAGGTTCTGAGGTGAGCATGGTCGGTAGGGAGTTCCACATTTTACCTACAAAGTTTGAGAATAGAGAATCCCCAGCAGAATTATTGGCTTTGGTAGTTTGAGCTAAGATCTTATTGGAGGAGCGTAAAGATTGCAGGTTAATATAGGGGTGAATGATGTTTTTCAGAGCTGGTGTTTTCTCTGGGTGATAACCAGAAATGCAAGCAACCTCCACCCCCAACACAACCCAAATGACACACAGCCTGCAGACTCAGTGTGCCACTCAACCACAGCCAATAAGGCAAATCAACGTACCCAACACACTAGTCATAGGTGACTCTATAGTCAGGCACACTGATGTCCCACTCACCAGGCTAAACAAGGAGAAGGTTACTGTCAGCTGCCTGTCGGGTGACAGGATCCGCCACATAACCCACGCACTCAGGTCACTCCACAACAAGTACAAATATAACTCTGTCACTGTCCATGTTGGTGTGAACGACCTGAGACGTATCTCCCTGGACTGCATGAAAAAAGACATGGAAGAGCTCTCCGATCTTGTAGCCCAGGCAGATATGACCCTAGCCCTGAGTAGTATTCTGCCATCATCCACAATGATGCTGCAGTACAAGGACAAAATGATTGACTTCAACAATCGGATAAGGTTCTGGTGCCATTCTAAAGGGATCCAGTATCTGTCTGCCTGGGATGACATGGTCGACAGACCATGATGCTTTGCCAGAGATGGCCTGCACCTGTCACCCCTGGGATTCCGGATACTGGCTAATGTTCTTGCTGCCCCTATAGTGCCTTTTTAGGCAAGGTTCAAATAATTCACCACTGTAACAGGAACAGGCAAGCAAAAACTGAGGGTGATGCTACTCAATGCTAGAAGTCTAAATCTCAAAATGCATTCACTCTAGGCACTCCTTAAAATGGAGAACATCGATATCTGTGCAGTGACTGAGACCTGGTTCATGGCTCCAGAGAGCACCCCTGCACTACCAGGCTATAACTCATACTGCACTTTTCGGCCATGTAACCTGGACCAGAACACCAAAGGCGGAGGTGTGTCCATATTCATTAAGGATATCCACACCTCCAGGCTAGTTGCTCAGCATAATGCAGCCGAGGTTATCCAAGTGCAACTAACTCTGGGCAAAACTGCAATCCAAATTGTAGCTTGCTACAGCTCACCCCCCATGCCCCTGGATTCCCACTCCTCTTTTCTTGATGTACTGGAAAATATTAGGGTTCAACCAAACACCCTAATAATGGGCGATTTCAACTACCCCACCATTAACTGGGAAAACTACTCATGTACCAAATCCTTCGCTCAACACTTTCTGGAATCCATAAACTCCAATGCCCAGGATCAACTTATCCACACCCACACCAGGGGCAACAGTATCCTAGATCTAGTCATTACCAACATGAGTGACCGGTGTTCCACACCTGAAGTCAACGCCTCATTGGTCTGATCCGACCATAAGCTAATTGCCCTAGATATCCACATTCTTCCCCCACCCCCCATTAAGCAAACCATGGTAAAATTTTCTCCAAAGCCAACTTCATGCTTCTTAAGACAGAAGTGGTGAACTTCATGACACCCATGCAGATGGACAATACAGTTACAACTACTGAATCCTACACAATTGCACTTTATAAGCAATTACATGAGTGCATGGATCGTGCTATCCCAAACAGAACCAAGATGCTATGCTCCAAAAAAAGGAAGCCAATCTGGTGGTCTCCTGTCATAAATAAACTGTACAACAGAAGGAAGAAACTGTTGCAAAAGAGAGTAAAATCCCATGAGTGGAGGAGCTCCCTGGTCAGCCTCAGTAAGAAGCTGCGATCCCTGATAAAATCCTCCAAAGCTAGTTACATAAACAAAATTGCCACTGATTCTAAAGACAACCACAAAGCATTATATCGCTATGTCAAGACTCTCAATGGCAACACTGCTCTGAGTTACAGCACAATGGCACTAAATATACAGACTCAACTGATATTGCCAACATCCTGGCAGATAGGTTCAGTGCTAACTTTACCCCCTCTCACCCCCTAAAGAGCCCACCTCTATACCGAAAGAATGCAAAGTTCCTGTAATCACGGCTGCACAGGTAAAAACCACACTCTCCAAAGCCAAGAACACAGCATCCATGGGACCAGACAACATCCCAGGCTGCATTCTACATGAACTACAGAACGAACTGGCACCCCACCTAAGTACCATTTTCAACCTCAGGCTCTGTGCCTGCTGAATGGTGCACAGCGACAGTTATCCCACTCCACAAGGGGGTAGCCACCACGGACCCCGGGAACTACCGCCCCATTAGCCTGATGAGCATGGTCTGCAAGGCCATGGAACATATCATCATGGAACTTATAAACAAAGACATTGGTAATCCCCAAACTCTGGACCACACCCAGTTTGGGTTTGTAAAAGGCAGATCATGTCTCTTAAACCTGATAGACTTCTTTGAAGCAGTCACCAAAGCCGTAGACAAGGTTAAGGTGGTTCACACAGCCTATCTAGATCTTTCCAAGGCTTTCAACACCATCCCCCACTCTGGAAATATAGATAAACTCACTAAACTAGGTATAAATCCCTATGTCACAAGATGGGTTGCCAACTGGCTCACTGACAGAACCCACACTGTGAAGGTAGCAGACTCCAAATCTGACTTCAGACCAGTGACAAGTGGAGTACCACAGGGTTCAGTCCTGGGTCCTCTCCTGTTTGGTATCCACTTCTCTGAAGTACAGGCTAACACAGAAGGTCTTTGGCTAACAAAGTTCGCAACTGACTGCAAACTAGGAGCCATAATCAAATCACCTAACGATGTGGACATCCTACAAAAGGGCCTCACTGAGACAGATGCCTGTTGTCAAAGCCATGGCCTCAAGCTCAATGCCAAAAAGTGCATTGTCATCCCCTTTGGTAAAAACTCTGTACTCATGAACTACAACATAGGCGGTAGTATACTTAACACTGAAAGTGTGATAAGAGACCTTGGGACACAGGTGGACAATAGTCTCTCCTTTGATAATCACATCGCCACAGTAATCAGGAAATCCTTCTACATGGCACACTTCATCACAAAAGGTTTCTCACCCAGAAAAAAAGAGGTCATTGTTCCTCTCTACTCATCACTCATTAGACCCATTATAGAGTACAACGCCCCTTTTGGTATGTACCTCACAAGACATCTACAACAACTGGAAAGGCCGCAGAAATGGCTCACAAAGAGGATTACCGGCCTCAAACAGATGCCCTACGCAGACCATCTCAAAAAACTCCAGCTTTACTCCGTCGCATATTGCCTACTCAGAGGTGATTTCTGCCTAACATACAAAGCTATGTAAAACCCAGAGCTCTTGGACAAGCTCCACTCAATGAAATCCCAATTCCTCCAAGCTACATGCTCTAGGGACCTAAACCTTGTCACCACAATAAAAAGAACATGCCAGAGGGATACATTCCTGTCCCAGAGACTTCCCATACTCTGGAATAAACTACCTATCTATATCAAACAAAGCTCCTCATTAGCACTCTTCAAGAAAAATCTTGATGATTGGATGGGAAATAGGAAATTCACCCTAGGGATCACTTCTGTGGCTCTGCTCAACAGTGGCACAGGAAAATAATCTTCTTGGGTGGCAAAAGCTAGGGTACCTTTTTGGCTGTGCTTGTATAAACCCCAGGGCCGATAGCCTAGTACCTACCTATGAACCTATGAACCTATGTAACTATACCATGAAGTTAGAATTAGTCCTCTTACATAACAATAAACAAGACATACAACAGGTTGTCAGCACACACAGGTCCCCTCTCACTCAAGATAAGGTCAAGACACATAAACCCACATATGCGGTGGTGCTGTCTAAGAGCCTACCAAAAGACCAGAGAGCTCCCAAGTGCAAACAACCTACACATAATGGTACACAAACAGAATCCACCACAACACATAACAACCCACATATCAGTGTCTTAACAATTCAGCCCCTAATGCAAAGCACCTCAAAACCTAATGTTCTGGTCATAGGCGACTCAATAGTGAGATACACAGATGTCCCCCATCACCAGGTTGGACAAGGAGAAGGTCACAGTCAGCTGCCTGTCGTGTGGCAGGATCCATCAAATCACACATTCAAGTAGGTCAGCAACAAGTACCTTTATGACTCCCATAGTCCATGTTGGTGTGAATGACTTGAGATGTACCTTTCTGGACTATATGAAGAGTGACATGACCAAACTCTCAGATTATATGGTATGTCCCTAGCCCTAAGCAGCATTTTAACTTCACCTAGGATGATGCCACAATACAGACAAAAAATGACTGATTTCAATAATTGGCTTAGCTTCTGGTGTCACTCCAGTGGGATCCAGTATCTGTCTGCCTGAGAAGACATGGTAGACAGTCCATGCTGCTTTGCCAAAGATGGCCTTCAGCTGTCGACTCAAGGCTTTCAGATACTGGCAAAAACACTTCTCTTCCCCATAGTGCCTAATTTAGACAATGTCCAAACTAAACTTCCTATGTAAAGAATCCAGTAAAGACAAATTTAAGGTCATGCTGCCTAACGCCCAGTGCTTCCAGACCCAGTCGGCAGCCTTTTTCTCCCACATGGCAGCCCCCCCTCAAATACCTAACCTAAAAGGGCTCTCCTACCTGAAGGACGCTACCCTACAGAAACTGTGCCTGAAAGCATTTAACTGAAGTCAGACCACTACAAACTGCCAAGGCAGCCCCCCTCAAATACCTAAACTAAAAGGGCTCTCCTTCCTGAAGGATGCTACCCTGCAGAAACTGTGCCTGAAAACATTTAACTGAAGTCAGACCACTGGAGGAATAGGTTCCTGACCCAGGGACTCCCCAGACTCTGGAATAGACTGCCCATACATGTCAAGCAGAGCACCTCTTTGGCCCTGTTCAAAAGGAACCTTGATTGTTGGATGTGAGATAGGAAATACACCCTGGGGATCACATCAGTCATCCTGCTAGACAGGGGTCCAGGGAAGTAAATACTGTGGGAAGAAATAGCCAGGGAATTGTTATGGCTAGGCTTGTATAGGCCCTAGGGCTGATAGCCTAGTACCAACCTATGAACCTATGAACAAACTGCCAAGGCAACCCCCCTCAAATACATAATCTAAAAAAGCTCTCCTACCTGAAGGACGTTACCCTACAGAAACTATGACTGAAAATATTTAACTGAAGTCAGACCACTACAAACTGCCAAGGCAACCCCCCTCAAATACCTAACCTAAAAGGGCTCTCCTACCTGAAGGATGCCACTCTGCAGAAACTGTGCCTGAAAACATTTAACTGAAGTCAGACCACTACAAACTGCCAAGGCAGCCCCCCTCAAATGCCTAACCTAAAAGGGCTCTCCTACCTGAAGGATGCCACTCTGCAGAAACTGTGCCTGAAAACATTTAACTGAAGTCAGACCACTACAAACAGCCAAGGCAGCCCCCCTCAAATACCTAACCTAAAAGGGCTCTCCTACCTGAAGGATGGTACCCTGCAGAAACTGTGCCTGAAAACATTTAACTGAAGTTAAACTGCCAAGGTTAATAATCTAAAACTGTACTCCTTTTAATTGTATATTGCTGACATGGGTCTAAAGCACCTATAGTGTGTCCCCCATAAGAATTTAGGTTCATAGGTTCATAGTTTAGTACTAGGCTAACTGCCCTTGTAGGCCATTTAAGCCTAGCCAATTAACCCAAGTGAGAATCAAACCCTGCACCTTGTGTCTGTAAGGTAAACACCTTAACCATTATGCCAACCTCCCCCTGGCTTAACATATATTTTTCCTGGTAGCCAATTAAAATATACCACAACTCAAAACATTATGAAAAATGTAGTCTAACAAAAATGTAAGTCAAGGTGCAGAAGGTAACATTCAAACTACAGTATTCATCTTTTAACATTGCTGACATATTTTCTCCACCCCCGCTCTATTACCTCTAAATTTACCATTCTATCTTCTGGTGTCGTACCATCCAAGTAATACAGATCCTTAACTTACACACTCCATCACAAATAATGTTATATTCCTCTTTATTATCCATTTTCCTAACCTCATATCTAGTTACCTTGTACGAAAGCCATTTCCTCACTGGATATCAGTACCCAAAAGGCCATACTATCACCTCAGCTGTAAGCTCTTCCACCTTTCACCAGTCTTACAGTACTGTGTCCAGCCCTACATCATGCTCACTCTATAAACATATCAATCCCAGACACATTAGTTCTAGATCTAAACACTATCATAAACTTATAAATAAATTCCTGAAATTCATCACTAGGTTTAAACCTAACCTCACACTTGGTGGTGTTATCCACCCCAACCCTGGCACATCCACTTCAGTTAAACCTACCCACAATAATTGCAATCCAAGTTATAAACCTACAATTAATAGGCCAGCTAACTCTCTCCTGGCCTGTCATCTCAACAATAGAAGTATTAACAACAAGGTACACGAACTACATGCGCTCCTAGCTGTCCACTCCCCTGAGATTCTCTGTTTCTCTGAAACCTGGTTAAAACGTAGCACTACAGACAATGAAGTGCTACCACCTGGGTATAACATACACAGGCTGGATTGTGCTTCCAGGAAGGTGGGTGGGGTAGCTGTTCTATATAAATCTGCATTGAATGTCACCATTGAAGCTATACAACCACCTCAAATTAACAACTCAGAGATTCTTGCCACCAAATTGCAACTTA
The DNA here is from genome assembly GCF_019279795.1 of Protopterus annectens. Taxonomy (NCBI): domain Eukaryota; kingdom Metazoa; phylum Chordata; order Ceratodontiformes; family Protopteridae; genus Protopterus; species Protopterus annectens. Next base: position 1,524,144,052 of record NC_056726.1, read on the forward strand.
ATAAAAATAAATGTATCTATATCATATGTATGTGCATTCCCCCAGGCAATAAAATGGCTACCCTTCACTGGCTAACATGTCACTACCACAGAGAAACCCTACTACTCAGAGACTTTAACACAGACTGGAATACCTGTTCCTCAGACTCCCCAACCACCCCTGTTTACCTGCATGCATTCTCACAAATCATCACAACCCCTACCAGGGTCGGTAAACCAAACCAAAAAGAAATCATACTTGACTGGGTACTTATAAATAGTCATCCCCAATTGTACAACTAAGCGATCACCTTCTCACCTATATTATTAAGCACAAGGCCATCAACCCCCAACAACCCTTACTCAGAATGGTGAGAAACAAAAAATACTTTAACCCCACCAAATTCCAACAAGAGATAAACTCATGTAAATGGTCACTTCTAAAACACCCCCTTAGATGAAGCCTTCACGACTTTAACAACAAATTCCTTGACATCCTTGATTCTCCTGCACTGCCTGCTCAATAAGAACGAAGGCAAAAACTGCGCCATGCTTTCCAAAGTGTCTAAACTAAATATCACCCTTAGAAACAAGGCATGGGCATTATGGCGTACTACTAAAGATCCCCAAGATCACATTAAATATAGGCAATTAAGGAATGACACTAAAAGAAACATTTTACAAGACAAAAAAACTATTACTATAATCTAGAGGAAATAAATCAAAATAACCCTCAGAAGTTCTGGGCAGGTTTAAATAAACTATTACATCCGGGACAAACTTCCACCCCAATCCCTGCAGCCACCATTGATAAACCTTCTGAAGAAGTCTCCGACAGTTTTAACTGATTCTTTATTGAGACTATTCAAGCCCTAGTGAGTCAACTACCTTCCAGCTCCCCAGCCATGAAGGTACCACCCCCAGAAACCAACTCACATTTTGATTCCAACCAGTTGCCACCTCACTCATCCATACCTTGGTTAAAAAATTAAAACCAAATACACTCTCTGCTGATCTACTCCCTGCCAAGTATCTACAAAAAGCAGCCAATGCCATTGCTTACCCCATCTCAATACTAATCAATCGAACAATAGCAGAAGCCAAAATCCCCTCCATCTGGAAAATATCCTATGTAATCCCACTTCACAAAGGAGGTAGATCTACTGAGTTATCCAATTATAGGCCAATAGCTATATTATCCCCACTTGCAAAAATTATGGAAAAATGTATCATTAGACAACTGATGCACCACCTAATCCAGAATAACCTCATAGGAGACTCCCAGCATGGCTTCTGACCTCACCACTGCACTACTTCAGCCCTCCTAGCCTTCTCTAACACCATAAACCTTAATTGCAATAATAATAACATATCCTCTGCCCTTTTCTTGGATCTCTCCAAGGCATTTGATATGGTCGATCACCAATTACTAATCCCTACCCTGAAAACATTCTGCCTAGATACTAAAGCCATTCAATGGTTCCAATTTTATCTGAATGATAGCCAGCAGGCTGTCCTTTGGCAAAACAAACTCTCTAAACTCCTGCCTAACACCATAGGTGTACCCCAGGGATCTATACTAGGGCCCCTTCTGTTCTCCATCTTCATTAACGACCTGTTTACTGCTATCCCTAAAGTCAGCTGTATCCAATGTGCTGACAACTCCACCCTGATATGCTCGGCCACATCTCCAACATAGCTGTGGTCAACTACACAAACCACCTTCAACACAATTGAAAGCTAGCTTTCTGGTCATTGTCTGATCCTAAATCCCAAAAAAACTAAAATGTTGCTTTTCTCACCAACACACAGGTTTACTGCATTCAATTTTACCATTAAATCTAATAATGGCACAATAATCTCCCCAGATCCTCTACAAAACTGTTAGGTGTTATCATCGATAATAATCTTAAATTCGACCAGCGTGTTAATCAGTCCATCAAGACCATCAATAAAAAACTAGGGTCACTTTACAGGATAAAAGCCATCTTAACCCATCCTGCTAGATTTTCCATAGCTCGCTGTCACCTACTTTCAACTCTTCTGTATGCATCCCTGTTACTCTCCAATCTAAACAAGTCTGTCCTTAACAAACTCTCTATCTGCTACAATCACATTGCCAGATTTGCTACTGGCCTGCCTTATAGGACTTGTCATTGTATCAACCTAAACCAGCTTGGGTGGCTAGAATTACCCAGCTTGATCCAGTATAACCTTCTGATTATTGCCCATAAGATCCTTTACAATCCAGACAATACTCCTGCTCTTAAAAATATTATCCCCCCGATCACAGTCCCCGACCTCTTCAATCCTGTAATAAACTACTAGTCCAGACTATCAAAACTAATAACTCCGCCGGTGACTCGTTCTTTGCCAACTCTGTAGGCAGATCCTGGAACTCTCTCCCACCTGAAATTACTTTGCTCACCACCCTGAGTCAATTTAAGACTAGACTCAAACAATATCTGACACTAAACTGGCTATGTCAATGTCGCAAATCTGACTAACTCTCCTTCACAATGAGTAAAAAACAGTAATTTAGCCTACCTGTGATGCTTAATCCTGACCTATACTTACGTTTATCTGTAAACATGTTTAGGTAAACTGTAAATATTGCATGTGAAACTTACTGTATGAGTTAATAAAGTATTTTTAGCTGACCTGTGTTACTTAATGATGACCTACTCTTGGGATTTTCTTTAACCCTGGAACCTCTATAACTTGCTTATGTATATAACCTCTGTAAATAGTGTATCTTAAACTTAACTGCTTACCTTGGAGCTTTTTTCCCCGGGCGTCCGCTGAAAATGGACATGTATTCAGTCAGACTATCCTGGTCAACAAATGTAAAAAAAAATTTAATTAATTAATTAATTAATTAATTAATTAATTAATTAATTAATGCTAGGAGCTTAAGCAGTAAACTGAACACCCTGGAAGTACTCCGCACATTGGAGTGCAGTTACTGAGACATGGTTGAAGGCCACAGACAGCACCCCAGCCAAGCAAGGCTACAATGCATTTCACGCATTCAGACCCCAGAACGAGTGTGAAAGAACCAGTGGTGGAGGTGTATTCATCTTCATTAAATCCAAATATACCTTGAGACTGGTAAAACAGTACGGTTCTCTTTAGCTACTCCTGATCCAATTAACTATAGGAAAAATACTGTTACACATCATCGCTAGCTGCAGGTCCCCAACCATGAACCAGTAGAAGCACACCGCCTACCTGGACTTGCTAGAGTCACTCAGTATACAGCCAAACACCTTCGTCATGGGAGATTTCAGCTGTCCTTCCATCAATTGGGTGACTTACATGAGCACAAATATGATTGCTACAAGGTTTCTAGACTTTGTTAATTCAAATGCCCTGGAACAGTTGGACCACACCTCCACAAGGGGCTCAAATGTCCTGGACTCAGTGCTCACCAATTTGGGGGGGTCACTGCAGTACTCCTTGTGTGTGTTGCCTTCCTTGGTAAGGTCAGGCCATAAATCTGTATTGTTTGAAGTAAAGATCAAACCTGACACCCCCACAGGAGTAAAACCTGAAAAATTTCTCCAAAGCAAACTACTGCCTACTAAGCAATGGTATAAAAAGTTTCAAAGCCCCTGCCAACATAGCCAGCAATGACTGCTATGCAAAGGAATGTACAAATGCCCTATATAGCCACTTAAACAAATGCACTGACTCGGCTGTACCAACCAGGAACAAAATCAGGTCCTCCATAAAAAACAAGCCCCCCCCCCACCCCCCGCTGGACTGTAAGTAACAATCTATACAACGACAGAAAGAAACTGATATCTAAGAACGGGGGGGGGGACTTACTCAACAGAAGAAGAATACCCCCCACAACTTGAACAAGCAAATCCGATATCTTATTAAATCCTTTAAGGCTAGCTACAGGGCTAAATTAGCATTCATAGCTAAAGACAATTGTAAGGCATTCTTTAGCTACATCTGAACTCTAAAAGGGAATGCCCAGCTGTGTGCCAAACGTATGGTACCACTCACACTGAACTTGAGGAAATTGCCAACCTACTAGCTGACAGATTTGGTAATAACTTCACCCCCCATCCCCATCCAGCATACCCCAAAGCACATACAAGCACTCTCCAAGGCCAAAACACAACATCTGCGGAATCAGATAACAAGCTAGGCTGCTTACCAAACAATCTTAAACAAGACCTAGTGGAACCACGTGGCAGTCTCTTTGCTAGGCTGCTTACCAAACAATCTAAAACAAGACCTAGTGGAACCACGTGGCAGTCTCTTTGCTAGGCTGCTTACCAAACAATCTGAAACAAGACCTAGTGGAACCACGTGGCAGTCTCTTTGCTAGGCTGCTTACCAAACAATCTAAAACAAGACCTAGTGGAACCACGTGGCAGTCTCTTTGCTAGGCTGCTTACCAAACAATCTAAAACAAGACCTAGTGGAACCACGTGGCAGTCTCTTTGCTAAGCTGCTTACCAAACAATCTAAAACAAGACCTAGTGGAACCACATGGCAGTCTCTTTGCTAGGCTGCTTACCAAACAATCTAAAACAAGACCTAGTGGAACCACGTGGCAGTCTCTAACCATAGCGTGAGAACTGGCTTTGTCTGGGCAAAATGGAGAACAACAACAGTAATCCCCTTGCACAAAGGGGGCCCATCAACTGACCCTGGGAACTATTCACCCATTAGCCTAACCAGACTTATCTGCAAGGCCATGGAAAGAATCATCATGGACCTTGTCCACAAGGGCATAGGTGACCTTCAAACTCTTGACCTAGCCCAGATTTTTGTCAATGGTAGGTCTCGCATATTAAACATGGTGGACTTCTTTGAGAATGTCTCCAAAGCCATGGATGAGGGCAAAACAGTACATACCACTTATCTTGATTTAGCCAAGCCCTTTGATACAATCCCCCATTCAGGTATCATAGAGAAACTCTCCCAGCCGGGTATTAACCTATACATTACTAGATGCGTAGCCAACTGTCTCACTGACAGAGTGTGCACTGTCAAAGTTGGGGAGTCCACCTCCACCAGTAGACCAATTACCAATGGAGTACCATAAAGATCTGTCCTGGGCACTATACTGTTTGGAATCTATTTCTCCGAAGTCCAGGTTAAGGTAGATGACCTGTGGTTTACCAGGTTTGCAGATGACTGTAAACTGGGTGTAATTATAGAGTCCCCAGTGATGTCCACATATTACAGAAGGGGCTGAGACAGACAAATGATTGGTGCCAAAGTCATGGACTAAAATGTAACATAAAAAACTGCCTCATTATTCCGTGTGGCAAAGAAGTAGCCTCTGCTAATTATGATATAGATAGCATCCATCTAGGCTCAAACTCAGTGGTGCAAGACTTGGGGACACAGGTTCATAGCAATCTAAACTTCAATCACCATGTATCTTTAGTGGTAAAAAAAGCATTCTACATTGCACATCCCATAAATAAGAGCATCGCATCCAAGACCAGGGAGGATATAGCTCTGATGTACTGGACCCGCATCAGACCACTAACTGAGTACAATGCTTCTTTCTGTATTTACCTTACCAGACACCTGCGGCAACTGGAGAGACCACAGAGGTTTCTAACCAAGAGAATCGAGGGCCTCTAAAACATGACATACATGGAAAAACTGAAACCCCAGTCACTGTATTATACAGACTTCTCAGAGGCAACTTGTGCCTGGCCTGCACGGCAGTCTTGGACCCTGCCCTAATGGAAATGCTGCACATCCACAAATGAAAAGGGACAAGAAAAACTCACTGTATTAAATGTTTGGCTACCTTTTCAACAAGTAAACCTGTGCTTGCCCGAAGATAACTCTTTTTCTAACCCGTTAAATGATTGTATCATGATAATTGACCCACCTGCCCTCCCCTGTAGATCTTCTTCTCCATCCTAAGTTCTCTGTGTTGTTGTTTCAATGGTACTGCCTACTAACAGTGGTACCACCTACTAACAGTGGAACCGCCTACTAACAGTGGTACCACCTACTAACAGTGGAACCGCCTACTAACAGTGGTACCACCTACTAACAGTGGTACCACCTACTAACAGTGGAACCGCCTACTAACAGTGGTACCACCTACTAACAGTGGTACCACCTACTAACAGTGGAACCGCCTACTAACAGGGGTACCGCCTACTAACAGTGGTACCGCCTACTAACAGTGGTACCACCTACTAACAGTGGAACCGCCTACTAACAGTGGAACCGCCTACTAACAGTGGTACCGCCTACTAACAGTGGAACCGCCTACTAACAGTGGTACCACCTACTAACAGTGGAACCGCCTACTAAAAAGCTACAGACTCAGTACCTGATGAGCTCACTAAGCACTTTTGCCCTCGACATCAATGCTGCTGCCTTGCAAATTAACTCCACTGGCATTATGGGACCTTTCCCTTGCTTGTATTCTACATTTCCAAACACTGCTTCATATGTAGTTACTAGGACTGCAGTCCAGAAAACCATTTATTAGACTAGTCCAAACTCTCAGTTGTACCAACACACTTACACAGTCTGCAGATGAAGGCTGGAGGAATCAAACCCTGTTCAGCAGGAAGTAGCTAATTAACAGCTCATAGTTTTATCCTCTGCACTAGCTGTCAATACCATAACTTCTGCAGCAACAGTACAACCTGCCCTATCTTCCTTTTTTGGAAATGTTAAGCACAGTATTTGGTAAGCCACTGGTGATATGCTTTTTGTGTGCAATTAATTATATGAAGTCCATCTGGGGACACCATTTGTTGTACCTGATGCACGCACTCACACACACACACACACACATACACACACACACACACACACACACACACACACACACATGCAATGAACTTTGAATCCTGTTTAGATAAAAACAATATGCAAAGCTGTCTGTCTTGCTGTCATTAATTCCATGCATATTGTAAAGGGCTCTCTATCTCTGGTGACCACTGCTTTTGTCTAGAAGTGAGTGTGTAATCAGAGTATGACAGAAATTTGAAGGTTTTGTTTCCAGTGATGCACACATACACACGCGCGCCTGCGTGCACACACACACACACACACACACACACACACACACACACACACACACACACACACATACACACAGCTGAATTTTACATTTTCCTAAATGATATAAATGCATGGGACCCCCCCCCCATATAGCAGTGGCCTTAGAATTTATACCATTAAGTAAGGTTGTGCAGAGGAAAGCCCTTACATGGAGGGAGGAGGCCTTTGTTCCCCAGAAAAAAATGTTTCAGAAAATGACTATTTGTATTTTCTTCCAAAATAGCTTATATAGGTGTCCCTAACCCTGTGTCCTTGACCCACTATCTTAATGAGTTTGCTGCCTAACTAATCAATTTACCTTGGTTTTTGGTTAGGGTACACTTGGATTCATGTCAGAAACAGAACTTTCCTGACACTTAATCTACTTAAAATGATAAAAAAATCAGAATACAAGTCAACAGTAATAAAACTATAACTAGCCAAATGTCTACATTAATTGAAACAGACAGACACACAGACACACACACATACACACTCACATACTCACACACACCGGTATCTTTTTCATCTCCATATCCCCTTATTTTTGCAAACTTTCTCAAATGTCATGGTCATAGTACTCAGGGAAATCAATAACACCAGAAACTGCACAATTCTCTAATAGCACAAGTCACTGTGAGAGCTACTTTTCAGTACAGAAGCGTTTCAGTATAAATGTCCTTAGATCATCCTGTTTCACCCTATTTCAGTAGAGCTGCCTGAATTAAAACAGCATGTTTACTGACCATGCCACTTATTTCTGATTAACTACGCCTTTCTCAAACAAAACGTTTCAGCAGATACTCAGGTCATAATGTACTTCAGGTATCAAGCTTCCCATCAATGTCTGAAGTGATTGCAGTTCCTTTTTTGTTTTTTCTCTACCCTGTTCCTGTAAACCAACTAGTAAGTGATGCAACTGTACTCATCTGTTCCCTCAAATATATTATGTACTTTTCTTCTCCTTTTCATGGTACAAGTGGGTATTAAAGCACTATATCCGGCATAAATAACTTATTAACTGTAGGTGAAAGGCTCCTGCTAGTCCAAAAGCTTGAGCAGCTGTGAAGCCTATTTTGGTCTAATAAAAAGTATCCCGTCACCTCAGTGTTCCGGTGTTTTCTAATGATCGATCAGCTCAGCACTACATTTCTTCATTCTTTTGACTTTCAGTCAGGTGAAGCCAGCTGCAGCACAAACATCATCCAAGCAGCTATGAAGATTTTTATTCTGCTGCCTGTTCCTACCCTCCACTGACAGTTGCTGACTTGCATACTTGCAAATACAAGGCCTGCTATGCCTTCCCCCGTGGGTGTGTTTATTCCATCACACCCCATGAATGCTACTTAATAGACATGTCTTAGAGTCCTAAGACTATACTGTGTGTGCCATTGAGGTCTCTTTCAAACATTACATGCGCTGCACATTTGCCATACGCTGCATGCCTTGTAGCCCAGTTATAGACTGCATGCCTTTCTCACGTCATGCACCACATGCTTTGCACTTATGTCATATGCTGCATGCAATCTACCCGCAACATGTATGGCATGTCATGCACCTCGATCACACACTGCATTCCATATACTTCAGCCCATACACTATATTGCATCCTGCACACCTCTGTCATATACTACATACTATGCACCTCTCTCTATTGAATCTTCTGGTATTGCAGCAGACTGGACTGCTTCTCCATAATGGATGAGTGGACATCAGCCCTTCAACCCCCCCCCATGAACTACTCCAACTGCTGAATCATTAGTTTATCATAGGATACTTGGGCCATAGTCAGGCTTCATACGTCTGCACCACAGAGCTGAAAGTGTCTTCACATTATTTTCCTTACTAGGTGGGTCAGCAGTTTTGGGAGTGTATACAGTGTGGACTGCGCACACATACAGACACACACCAAAACACCCAAACATATGCATGCATACACATGCGCACATGGACACACACACACACACACACACACACACACACACACACACACACACACACACACCTACATACAAATACACAGACACACACACACACACACACAGGCACA